>NC_069500.1:1354306324-1354511333 GCF_027579735.1 Bombina bombina
AAAATATATAAATGGTTTCTGCAGTGTAGGTTCCTCCCTAACCCCGCAACCTCCACAATCCCCTCCAAACATCTCTCTTAAGCTCCCCCAATTCCTATTTCTAGGAGTTTCTAATCAAATTTGCAATTTTTTTTTATTTTATTTTTTATAACCCCATTTTTCCGTAGTGTAGCTACCTTCTCCCCCTCCCAGATCCTTTTCCCAACAATTATTCCCCTTCCCTCTCCCTTTATCCTGTCCCTCCTTTCCTTAGACACTGTGCACTGTACCAATCGCTCACGCGCGCGTGCCCACCCCCGCATGCAGCCACCCAAAAAACCCCACCCCTCGCTCGCTCCCGCCTACCTCTGAGCACTCCCGGAACAGCGGCCGACTACTCCAGCGATGGGCCGCCCATCCGTCTCCCTGCTATGGCTCCCACCCACCAATGATCGGCACCATCGCTGGCCGATGCTGAGAGGGCCACAGAGTGGCTCTATCTGCATCGGTGGGTAAAAAAGGGTATTGCAGGATGCCCTGATAGCATCATTACCTGACACTTTTTGTAGGACGTGCCTGGCACGTCCTTGGTCGTTAAAGGGGACAGTCTCATCAAAATTAAACTTTCATGATTCAGATGGGGCATGCAATTTTAAGCAACTTTCCAATTTACTTTTATCATAAAATTTTCTTTGGTATTCTTTCTAAGCCCTTGAAGGCCACCTCTTATTTCAGTGCATTCTGACAGTTGTTTACTGCTAGACAATGCTAGTTCATGTGTGCCAATATATATATAACATTGTGCTCACTCCTCTGAAGTTATTTATGAATCAGCACTGATTGGCGAAAATGCAAATCTGTCAAAATTATTGAGATAAGGGGGCAGTCTGCAGAGGCTTAGATACAAGGTAATCAGATAGGTAAACAGTGTTTTTATATAACAGTGTTGGTTATGCATGGGTCATAAAGGAATTATCAATCTTTAAAAAAAATAAAAAATTCTGGAGTAGACTGTCCCTTTAAGAGACTGAAGTGTATCCTGCAGGATTGTGCACTAAAACATGCTACACAATGCTTGGCAACAACGAAAGAAGATAGGCTAAATATACTCAAAAGGCCTTTCAGGGAATGTGTTCCTGGATTGCATAACAATGTCAATTTTAATAACATGTTCATTATAAATGTTTTTAAACATTTATTTTTTAATTCAGATATACTGCAATGCAAGGATTAATTGCTGATATATACTATGGATATATATATATATATATATATATATATATATATATATATATATATATATATATACTTTGATGTTAATAGGATCAGTCATTTAACTTCTCCCTTATCAATTTCAAAATTATTGTTACCCCACGCATCTCAGTCCTTTCTTTTGGGGCAAAATTGACCACAGAGCAGGGTGGGAAACTACCCTGGCTAGTGCTATTGTCTGTTATAAATGAGGAAGCCATGGCTAAGTAATGGGATTATAAATTTGTATGAGATTTCCTCACCCATTAGACGTTTCGAAGGAGATAATGACTCTCTCATATATGTCTTTGTGTCTCTCCCTAGGAAACTATTTCATTGCTGTTAACAAAATATCCCATTAAGATTTATGTTTTCTGCGCTTGTTGATTTATATTTTTATGGCTATTTCCAGGGGATGTTTACTGTTTAATTTCACTAGAAGATAAGTTGTTCACATAAATATGTTTGCCATAGATTACTGTATCCATATAATTGACCTCTTATCGCCCCAAATCCACTGTATCCTTGACGTACGCTGCACAGCAGGTGTATTAGTACTGTGTATTTATTATACACTCCTGTGACATAACTGCAGATAAAGGACTCATTACTCTTATGCCATATCCAAGAGCAGTGGGGTAATTTGCAAACCATAGAAAGGGTAAGTGATTGTGATATCTAAATCATACGGAAGTAATCACTAAATCGAGGTTGAGCCAACGACAAGATAATATATATATATATGTATATATACTGTATATATATATATATGTATATATACACACATATGCAGCCACCAATCATCAGCTAGCTCCCACTAGTGCATTGCTACTCCTAAGCCTATGCTCTTCATTAAAGGATACCAAAAGAACAAAGTTAAAATAATAAACTGTAAAGTTGTTTAAAACTACGTGCTCTCTCTGAATAATGAAAATTTCATTTTGACTTTACTGGCCCTTTAATTTAACTTTTATTATTTGTTTTGCCCAAAGGAGATTTGTTTATATTTGGCCACAGAAAAGAAATAAGATAAGCAACATTCAAGATGATTTTCCAAGGGGCGTGTCCCAGGCTTACAAAACAATGCACATTGTTCTAACAAAATGACTATTTTAAATGCTGTTAAAACATGTATTTATATATTTTCTAATACAGTGAGTCATTTCTAATGTATAACTATAAAAATACTTTGATGTACCCTCAATTCTAAATTCACTTGATACTATGGCCTAGATTTGGAGTTTGGCGGTAAAAGGGCTGTTAACGCTCCGCGGGCTTTTTTCTGGCCGCACCATAAATTTAACTCTGGTATCGAGAGTTCAAACAAATGCTGCGTTAGGCTCCAAAAAAGGAGCGTAGAGCATTTTTACCGCAAATGCAACTCTCGATACCAGAGTTGCTTACGGACGCGGCCAGCCTCAAAAACGTGCTCGTGCACGATTCTTCCATAGAAAACAATGGGGCTGTTTGAGCTGAAAAAAAACCTAACACCTGCAAAAAAGCAGCGTTCAGCTCCTAACGCAGCCCCATTGTTTCCTATGGTGAAACACTTCCTACGTCTGCACCTAACACTCTAACATGTACCCCGAGTCTAAACACCCCTAACCTTACACTTATTAACCCCTAATCTGCCGCCCCCGCTATCGCTGACCCCTGCATATTTTTTTTAACCCCTAATCTGCCGCTCCGTAAACCGCCGCAACCTACGTTATCCCTATGTACCCCTAATCTGCTACCCTAACATCGCCGACCCCTATATTATATTTATTAACCCCTAATCTGCCCCCCTCAACGTCGCCGACACCTGCCTACACTTATTAACCCCTAATCTGCCGAGCGGACCTGAGCGCTACTATAATAAAGTTATTAACCCCTAATCCGCCTCACTAACCCTATCATAAATAGTATTAACCCCTAATCTGCCCTCCCTAACATCGCCGACACCTACCTTCAATTATTAACCCCTAATCTGCCGAGCGGAGCTCACCGCTATTCTAATAAATTGATTAACCCCTAAAGCTAAGTCTAACCCTAACACTAACACCCCCCTAACTTAAATATAATTTACATCTAACGAAATAAATTAACTCTTATTAAATAAATGATTCCTATTTAAAGCTAAATACTTACCTGTAAAATAAATCCTAATATAGCTACAATATAAATTATAATTATATTATAGCTATTTTAGGATTAATATTTATTTTACAGGCAACTTGGTATTTATTTTAACTAGGTACAATAGCTATTAAATAGTTAAGAACTATTTAATAGTTACCTAGTTAAAATAATAACAAATTTACCTGTAAAATAAATCCTAACCTAAGATATAATTAAACCTAACACTACCCTATCAATAAAATAATTAAATAAACTACCTACAATTACCTACAATTAACCTAACACTACACTGTCAATAAATTAATTAAACACAATTCCTACAAATAAATACAATTAAATAAACTAGCTAAAGTACAAAAAATAAAAAAGAACTAAGTTACAAAAAATAAAAAAATATTTACAAACATAAGAAAAATATTACAACAATTTTAAACTAATTACACCTACTCTAAGCCCCCTAATAAAATAACAAAGCCCCCCAAAATAAAAAATTCCCTACCCTATTCTAAATTAAAAAAGTTACAAGCTCTTTTACCTTACCAGCCCTGAACAGGGCCCTTTGCGGGGCATGCCCCAAGAATTTCAGCTCTTTTGCCTGTAAAAGAATAAATACAATACCCCCCCCCCAACATTACAACCCACCACCCACATACCCCTAATCTAACCCAAACCCCCCTTAAATAAACCTAACACTAAGCCCCTGAAGATCTTCCTACCTTGTCTTCACCATCCAGGTATCACCGATCCGTCCTGGCTCCAACATCTTCATCCAACCCAAGCGGGGGTTGGCGATCCATCATCCGGTGCTGAAGACGTCCAGAAGAGGCTCCAAAGTCTTCCTCCTATCCGGCAAGAAGAGGACATCCGGACCGGCAAACATCTTCTCCAAGCGGCACCTTCGATCTTCTTCCATCCGGTGCGGAGCGGGTCCATCTTGAAGCAGGCGACGCGGATCCATCCTCTTCTTCCGTTGTCTCCCGACTAATGACGGTTCCTTTAAGGGACGTCATCCAAGATGGCGTCCCTCGAATTCCGATTGGCTGATAGGATTCTATCAGCCAATCGGAATTAAGGTAGGAATTTTCTGATTGGCTGATGGAATCAAGTTCAATCCGATTGGCTGATCCAATCAGCCAATCAGATTGAGCTCGCATTCTATTGGCTGTTCCGATCAGCCAATAGAATGCAAGCTCAATCTGATTGGCTGATTGGATCAGCCAATCGGATTGAACTTGATTCTGATTGGCTGATTCCATCAGCCAATCAGAAAATTCCTACCTTAATTCGATTGGCTGATAGAATCCTATCAGCCAATCGGAATTCGAGGGACGCCATCTTGGATGACGTCCCTTAAAGGAACCGTCATTAGTCGGGAGACAACGGAAGAAGAGGATGGATCCGCGTCGCCTGCTTCAAGATGGACCCGCTCCGCAAGATCGAAGATGCCGCTTGGAGAAGATGTTTGCCGGTCCGGATGTCCTCTTCTTGCCGGATAGGAGGAAGACTTTGGAGCCTCTTCTGGACCTCTTCAGCACCGGATGATGGATCGCCAACCCCCGCTTGGGTTGGATGAAGATGTTGGAGCCAGGACGGATCGGTGATACCTGGATGGTGAAGACAAGGTAGGAAGATCTTCAGGGGCTTAGTGTTAGGTTTATTTAAGGGGGGTTTGGGTTAGATTAGGGGTATGTGGGTGGTGGGTTGTAATGTTGGGGGGGGGTATTGCATTTATTCTTTTACAGGCAAAAGAGCTGAAATTCTTGGGGCATGCCCCGCAAAGGGCCCTGTTCAGGGCTGGTAAGGTAAAAGAGCTTGTAACTTTTTTAATTTAGAATAGGGTAGGGAATTTTTTATTTTGGGGGGCTTTGTTATTTTATTAGGGGGCTTAGAGTAGGTGTAATTAGTTTAAAATTGTTGTAATATTTTTCTTATGTTTGTAAATATTTTTTTATTTTTTGTAACTTAGTTCTTTTTTATTTTTTGTACTTTAGCTAGTTTATTTAATTGTATTTATTTGTAGGAATTGTGTTTAATTAATTTATTGATAGTGTAGTGTTAGGTTAATTGTAGGTAATTGTAGGTAGTTTATTTAATTATTTTATTGATAGGGTAGTGTTAGGTTTAATTATATCTTAGGTTAGGATTTATTTTACAGGTAAATTTGTTATTATTTTAACTAGGTAACTATTAAATAGTTCTTAACTATTTAATAGCTATTGTACCTAGTTAAAATAAATACCAAGTTGCCTGTAAAATAAATATTAATCCTAAAATAGCTATAATATAATTATAATTTATATTGTAGCTATATTAGGATTTATTTTACAGGTATTTAGCTTTAAATAGGAATCATTTATTTAATAAGAGTTAATTTATTTCGTTAGATGTAAATTATATTTAAGTTAGGGGGGTGTTAGTGTTAGGGTTAGACTTAGCTTTAGGGGTTAATCAATTTATTAGAATAGCGGTGAGCTCCGCTCGGCAGATTAGGGGTTAATAATTGAAGGTAGGTGTCGGCGATGTTAGGGAGGGCAGATTAGGGGGTTAATACTATTTATGATAGGGTTAGTGAGGCGGGTTAGGGGTTAATAACTTTATTATAGTAGCGCTCAGGTCCGCTCGGCAGATTAGGGGTTAATAAGTGTAGGCAGGTGTCGGCGACGTTGAGGGGGGCAGATTAGGGGTTAATAAATATAATATAGGGGTCGGCGGTGTTAGGGGTAGCAGATTAGGGGTACATAGGGATAACGTAGGTGGCGGCGCTTTGCGGTCGGAAGATTAGGGGTTAATTATTTTAAGTAGCTGGCGGCGACGTTGTGGGGGGCAGGTTAGGGGTTAATAAATGTAATACAGGGGTCGGCGGGGTTAGGGGCAGCAGATTAGGGGTACATAAGTATAACGTAGGTGGCGGTCGGCAGATTAGGGGTTAAAAATTTTAATCGAGTGGCGGCGATGTGGGGGGAGCTCGGTTTAGGGGTACATAGGTAGTTTATGGGTGTTAGTGTACTTTAGGGTACAGTAGTTAAGAGCTTTATGAACCGGCGTTAGCCAGAAAGCTCTTAACTCCTGCTATTTTCAGGCAGCTGGAGTTTTGTCGTTAGAGCTCTAACGCTCACTTCAGAAACGACTCTAAATACCAGCGTTAGAAAGATCCCATTGAAAAGATAGGATACGCAATTGACGTAAGGGGATCTGCGGTATGGAAAAGTCGCGGCTGAAAAGTGAGCGTTAGACCCTTTAATCACTGACTCCAAATACCAGCGGGCGGCCAAAACCAGCGTTAGGAGCCTCTAACGCTGGTTTTGACGGCTACCGCAGAACTCCAAATCTAGGCCTATGTTTGTTGGGATCTTACCATCCATATAGCATTTTTTTGTGGATAAAGTAATAAGATTTTAAGGTATTTTTTTCCCTGTCATGTTTCTACAAGAGGCCTTAATTTGTATTTATTTATTTTATTGTAAAAGTTAATGAGCCTGTGCGTTTTCATGTTGATGATGCAATCAGCAATGTGTAGCAACAGATTATTTGTGAACAATCTCCTACTTTCTTTTAATTTCAAAATCGTTTTAAAGTGATTCACTTTTGTATTAAACGTATAAATAGTACTCTTTTATATGTGTAATATTATTTTATAGGTTTAATATCCCTTTAAATTAGATTAGTTTATTAATATAAAGTAATTGTATGAGTTTCATATAATTTTAAACATGATATTGCTATATAATATAATTTTAATAGTTTAATATCCCTTTAAATATGAAATTTCTATATTAAAATAATGAGTTGATCCCTTTAAATGACAGATTAGTCCACTGTGGGGTCCTATAGTCAATCTCCTGGATTCCTACCTTGCCAACTTGCTCTGCTCCGTATATCACATTTCTAATCCTCCCCATCACCTGAACAGTCCTGAATAAAAAAATATTTTCTTGTGAGGGTTGTGGGGGCGTGTCTCTCTCTCCCCCAATAGAGCAGTGGGCATTGTCCCTCTCTCCCTCAATAGAGCAATGGGCATTGTCCTTGTCAGCCAGTAAACTTTAGCAGGTATAGTGATGTAATCATTTCTGTTGACATTTTAGCAGCTTTTCAGCATGTTGCTCCTTCTTATACATGATTCACAAACCTTTGAGTACAGTGTCCTATAACTAGCTTAATCATGGTGACCCTCTTTGGTGGCCAAGGGGTTAAGACAACAAGCATTTGATACCATTCTACTATATTACCATCCAGTTTTAGCCAATGTTTACTTCTAAAAAGGTCAGTGTGAATAAACATCTTATAATTTTGTAGTTTTTCTGTTTTACAGAATGTAATTAAATATGATATAAATGTATCTGAGAATCTTCCTAATTTATAGTAATTAAATACAGTTTGCTGTGTAGGAATAAACTGTCTTCAAATGATCACAATGAAAATGTAACTTTACTAAATATGGATCTTGCTACATCAAGCTGACATGATCTCACATATTTACTATACATGGAAATACAGCAAGATACCAGTTATATTAACAATATTTCCTCTTCTTTTTCATGTGCCACTGTTGTGGGGACTCGTATGTAAGTGTTACAGATCAGCATGCCCTTATTGTAGTGGCTTTTATTTTACAATCTAATGGCTGGATAGATTTTTCTACATTAATTAACCCTTAAATTAACAGTCTGCCCTTTTTAACCTGTGTTCTATAAAGGACTATTTCCTAATATTGTGCCTGTGTATAGCATTTTACAGTGCAGTTTAATTCTAAGAATTGTGATAGTTTTTGCTTTTTAGTTACATTTTTATACTACAGTCCTTTCAGGGAGATATAGAGTTGTTTATGTTATTTACAAAGTGCTGCTCAGGAGACGCAGAGCACTGCACAGCTGGGTCTCGCTACTAGCGCTGCTGATTGGATTAGCGTCAGTTTCCTTACAATGCAGGGTCGCTAGTCTTAAAATGACAAACACTATAATGGCCCTTTAATACAACACATTTTTATTTTAAAATTAGATTTGCCTGATACATGCAGAAGCTTGCATTATATTATCTGCCCAAGACAGTAACAAGATAAATATCCTGTATTTGTTTTTTATATTATATTTATTATTTTTTTCCACATTCACAATATACTTATTATACATAGATCATTTACATAACTCATTAACATTATTACAGGTAAGAATCCCCTAAAAAATAGGGGGCAATTTAAAAACCCTTCAGCAGTCTATCAAAAAGCAAGGACAAAAAGGCTCAAAAGAATATAGAAAGAGTCTGTCAATTGTTATTTATTTATGCTAAGATCCAATTTCCTCTTATATTTTCTTCAGGTGTATATCTAGTATTCCTAAAATGTTTTGGGTTTTTATCTATTTGTAGCTTATAGCAAGACATGCACTTCAAACATTGAACTGCAGGTGTAGTAAAGGCTTTGTGTTTGAGATTAACTTTGGCATTAATAGGTCCTGCTTAGGTCATGCATGTGTAATTTGGGCGTCTGAAAGCTGCACTAGTGTGCATGCGCATCTTCTCTGACATTATTCCCTAGCCAATTAACATAATCAGCAGTGTGCTCTTATTCAGCATGACAGGTCGGCCAATATGGCTGTTAGAGATGGGCGAATGTGTCAAAAATACAATTCCCAAATGGGTGAATAGGCCGAAAATACAACTCATTTGGATGAATTAATAGTCCCGTGGACATTCGTTTTGGACAAACGAATCCCATTTTCAAGAGAGCCATACTATGAAGTAAAAGCTCCTCTAGCTACTCCATTACTTGTGTGGATACTTAGATGGGAGTTTTTTCAGCCTTATTGACTTTCTAATAATATTTTTGTTTCATCTGATGCAATCCTTTTTAAAAATGTATTGCTTAAAAAAATAGATAATCCCTTTATTACTCGTTCCCCAGTTTTGCATAACTAACATGGTTATATTAATATACTTTTTATCTCTGTGATTACCTTGTATCTAAGCCTCTTCTGACAGCCCCCTGATCACATGACTTTTTATTTATTATCTATTGACTTGCATTTGATATTGACTTCCTATTTAAAACAGGATCTTAAATTAAATGAAAGTCATCCTCCTGACTAAAGCTTGTGACCAAAAAATTATGTCAAATGGGGATTTGTGCAGAATAAGGTGCATAAAACAAGGCAATATCATTATTGTATAAATATAACAGTGAGACAGCAGATCTATTTCTACAGTACATAAATGGCCTAAACTAGGAAATTTTTACTTAATAAGATATCAACCCCCCCTAGCTGTTTTAGTATATAAAGCAACATTCAGTATAAGGAACATCCGTGACCTGAAGGGTGATAGATCAACAGCCAGCAAGTTTGTCTCATGTATTAGTTTAATGGTCAAATCTGTGATCTGCATTAGTGCATTTCAGTGTTGAAACGAAGCATCTTTGCAATATATACGTATTTTCAAAAGTGCTTCACTGTTTCAGCAGCATAAGCGCAAGTGCTGTGCATCCCTCATGTCCGCTCATTCAAGTACTGTGCCAGCTCAGAAAGCAAAGAGGGCATGCATCATGTGACCAACTATACAAGTCACCGCATACTAGAATTATTTTATTCATAGAAATATGTAGCAAAATGTTGCTGAGCATGTTTCAATTGTTACCATTCTATAAGATCACGTTTGCTTGCAAGTTCAGATTTTATTATGCTTAGCACACACAGAAGTAGATCACACTGACAAACTTCACCAACACTAAAGTATGAGCACGAATGGTTTACCAGGTGATTTTTTGACATTTTTCTAACAAAACCAGACCCTAATTTTGAAATCTAAAATAAAACAAAGGTTTCAGATTTAAAGTGAAGGTCAATTTTGATTAATTAGTGCCCGTTTTTAATAATCCTTTTAAAAACAAGGGCACTTTAATTCATCAAATTGACATTTCACTCTTTTTCTTCAAAAACTTACCTTTTCATTCTGGCAGCTGCTCCAGCGATTACCACGGCCATCGGAAGCCTCTGCAGACGTCAGAAATGACGAATCTGGCTTCCTCCAATCACGGCTTTCCCCCCGGGGGAATCTTGGCCTGATGCAACGCCGTGATTGGAGGAAGCCGGATTCGTCATTTTGGACCCGCGAAGACGGCTTGCGACGGGCGGAGGAAGTGCTGGAGCAGCTGCAAGGATTAAAAGGTAAGTTTTTGAAGAAAACAGTGAAATGTCAATTTTGATTAATTAAAGTGCCCTTGTTTTTAATAGGATTATTAAAAACCGGGCACTAGTTCATCAAAATTGACCTTCACTTTAAACGTAAGTGATACCAGCAACTAATGAATAAACTGTTCTCTGTACCCAGTTACAAATCAGAATCTAGAAAATCAGTTGCGCTAAAAAACATATCACACTCAAAATGTCAGTAGTACAAATACATTTATTACAGAATAAAAAAAAAAATCCCACCGGTGGAAGAAACTCATAAAACAGACATCAATATGGGATCCCAAATCCAGTATTTGCAAAGTGAAAATTCTCAGAGGATACAGGGGTTAAAATCCCCAGACAAAAAAGTCTTAAATCCAAATGGTTTAGCAATTCACAACTATTGTTCATCTTATCAAATTGTGAAAGTGCTACAGAAAAATTCTACTTAAAGCAATTACACACAGTTACTCACCCACGCATAGTAGGAGCGTTATTGTGACATCCTGGCAGCACTTTTCAGTATAGTTTTATTAGAATAGTTTTATCACCAAGTGCGCATGCACACACAAGGAATTTTTCTTGGTGAATGAGCTTCCATGTTATACAAACAATATCACAACAGATACATAAGTAAAAAGAGATACAATGTACAATATAAAACACAATTACTAAGACAGAATAACATTTTCTGGGAATGAGTACACTTAAGTGCAAAAAAAAAAACAATATATACAAGAGACTATATTACCATAGAGAATTGCACCAACAGTAAGGATTGCACTAGCAATGGAAGTGTTCTACTGAGAAGAACCATAGAGGTGCACTAATTGTTCATAAGGTAAATGGTCTGTGGAAAAAAGCTGCTCCTGTGTCTAGATGTTCTAGTAATCAGTGCTTTCAGACGCCTTCAAGAAGGCAACAATTCAAAGATGTTGTGGCCAGGGTGAGAGGACTCACTGACGATTTTGCTAGTCCTCTTTCTCATTCTAGAAGAGTACAGATCCTGAAGTGAGTGCAGGGGAACACCAATAATCCTCTCAGCAACCCGAACTGTTTGTTGTAATATTCTAATATGAGATTTGGTAGCTGATCCAAACCAGAAAATTAGTGAAGTGCACAGAATGGATTCCGTTACAGCTGTGTAATACTGAGTCAGCATCTCCTGTGACAGATTGAACAAGTGGCAAAGAAAATACAGCCTCTGTTGGGCCTTTTTCAGTACAGAATCAAAGGCTTCCACTTAAGGTCTCGTGAGATGGTAGCCCAAGAATCTGAAGGACTCTGCAGTGGCTACAGCACTTTTCAGGATGGGGAGGGTAGGAAGTGCTGTTGTGTAACTCCAAAAGTCCACTATAATCTCTACTGTTTTATGCGTGTTTAGTTCAACTAATGAACTTCATGTCTTTAAGCAGACTCATCTCTATTTTAAATTAAGACAATGATAGTGTTATCATCTGCGAACTTCAGAAACTTATCGCTGGGGTCAGATGAGGTGCAATAATTTGTGTAAAGGGAGAAGAGTAGTGGGGAGAGCACACATCCTTGAGGAGCGCCAGTGCTAATTGTACATGTGCTAGATGTGAATTGCTGTCTGTATTTTAGGAAATTGAATATCTACTGGCAGGTGGAAGTGGGAACAGAGTGCTTAGTTAGTTTGGACAAGAGGAGTTCTGAGATGATGGTATTAAAAGCTGGACTGAAGTCCACAAACATAAGTCCCTGGACTGTTGAGATGTCCCATGTTGACTGCATCATCTACCGACCTGTTTGCATGATAAAAAAAAAGGCAATGGGTCTATTGAGGGACCAGCGATGTCTTTCAAGTGAGCAAACACTAAGCTCTGAAATTATTTCATGACCACAGATGTCAAAGCAACAGGTTTCTTTGGTACAGAAATAATGGTAGAGCATTTAAAGCAAGAAGGGACTATGCACTGATCTAGGTATCAGTTGAAGATCTGAGTGAAGATGGCTGATTATCGAGCTGCATATACCTTCAGACAGGTGGGTGAAAAATTGTCTGGTCCTGGAGCTTCCCTGATCTTCTGTTTCTGGAATAGCTGGCACACCTCTCTGGCATCTGAGCCCGGTGTAGGTTTCCGTACTCACGCGCTTTGCACTCTGTATTCCATTTTCAATTAACATGGTGCTGATTGGTAGGTGAAGAACAGGTGACTACAAAGCATGTGAGTACGGAAACCTACACTGGGGCTGTGAATAAAACAACGGAGCGGAGAGTTTGGTCACCGATAGCAGGGGATCAATATATTAAACAATGGAGCTGCATAGGACTTTGAGTGCAGCTGAGGAGCTGCGTTTTATCCCCATACTCATGGGCAGTGCCTCGGAGAGGAGAGATAAGCACTGCCAATATGTCACAATAACAGTCCAATTGGGTGTGGGTGAGTAACTATGTGTAATTGCTTTAAGAGGAATTTTTCTCGAGCACTTTCACAATTTCATAATAGGAACAATAGTTGTGAATTTTAATAGTGACTTTCTAGACCATTTGACTTTATTGTTTGTGGCTTTTAACCCCTGTATCTTTGGAGGATTTTACTGGACATGGGATGCAATATTGATGTCTGTTTTATGAGTTTCTTCCACCGATGGGATTTTCTTTTTATTCTGTAATAAATATATTGTACTGCTAACATTTTATGTGTGTAGTGATATGCTTTTTAGCGCAACTGATTGTTTACTGCTTGCAGACCCTTATTTTGGGTATTTTATTATTTATTTTTAGCAATAAAAATCACATTGTCTAATAAAATAAAGTTTTTCTTCAGAACATGCCCCAGGGTACTTACCCTGTACTGGGGGTTAAGAGGTTATCATAAAGGGGAGGGGGGAATAAACAAAACAAATGTATTTGTATATGCTGAGGAGTCAGGCCACCATGAGAAAACAGACATTTTTTGTTAAAGGGACAGTCTACTTGATTTTTTTATTTTTGTAAAAGATAGATAATGCCCTTACTACCCATTCCCCAGCTTTGCATAAACAACATTTACACTTTATAACCTCCAAAATTGCAGGTGTCTAAGCCCCTGCAGGACTCCTCTTATCTCAGTGCTTTTCTTTAGGTTTTTTTCAATCTTGAACACAGCTAGACAGTGCTAGTTTGTGTGTGCCTTAAAGATAACATTGTGCTCATTCCAGCGTAGAATGATATTGGTTATGCAAGAACTACCACTAATTGGCTAAAATGCAAGTTTGTAAAAAGCACTGAGATAAGGGGCAGAGGCTTAGATACAAGGTAATCATAGAGGTAAAACGTATATTAATATAACTGTGTTGTTTATGCAAAATAGGGGAATGGGTAATAAAGGGATTATTTAACTTTTTAAACAATTTTCAAGTAAACAATGCAGACAATAAAAAATATGGTTTTAAACTAAACTGTACAGTAGCCTGACAAATTTGTGATTTACTGTCCCTTTAAGTAGTTTTATTCCTGTTGATCACTTTTTTAATATAAAAACAAATTTTAAAAAAGCACTTACAAAAATCTACTTTCTGCATGCATGCTAGAGTACTTCCTGATTGACTGCTTTTTTTTTTTTATTCAAAGCTTTATTTTTTGCTAATCTATTTAACACAAAGCCTAAGCCAGGTACTGCATTTACCCATTGTGAATGTGTTTTCTTGACATTTGTAGACAAAGATTTAATAATGATTCATTTAGAAATCCTAAAATGCATTATTCAATCAAAAATCATGATGGGAAACTGTCATTTGCTGAGTTAAAGGCAATGAGCTGAGTTTGCTGTTTGATAGCCTTGCAGATAACTCACACTAATTTGTTTGTGACGTTGTTGAGGTGGGACCATGCTCTTAACAATATTTCCTGTAAGTTTGGCTGCTGCAGTCTGCTAAATATTCACCTCTCAAATTTTTTATATGGTGTAGCCTGAAGTGGTAGAGGTTGAAATGGATGAATCTGAAAGAGCTTGTCAGACAACGTATGAGGTACAGGAACTGGTTTCTGATGAAGAAGAGGACGCTGGTATTCTTTTCCTGAATAAGCCTCACATCCATAAAATGGCTAGGAAGAAGGATCGGCCTATTGAGGTATGGGATTGGGAATACGAAAAATGCAAGGAAACAACATTTTACATAGGGTGGAAATGAATCAGATGTTCTATTCCCTTGCTGGAATATACAGTACATCAGGGATATCCAACTGGTAGCCCATGAGTCTCATGTGGCCCTCTGCACTAGTTTTTGCGGCTCAGTGGAAAAAGTGGAACTTAGAATTTATGCCATAGTTTTTGTGGTCTTTGGGGACTTCTGATTGGTGGGAAAACTCAAAAGAACCCTCTGAAGAGGAAATCAGCAGATAGAGAATACCCTGCAACATTACCAAATCTGTCTCTGTTGCACTGGATCATTTTAGGAAATATATTTATGTTTTTAATATCCATAAATTAATGTTTCCCTTATAGCTCTGTGGCCCCTATGTAATAAGAAGTTGACCCTCACTGCATTACATCTTTCTTGTGACAAAAATACTCTTATTTGAGAACCTAGCTCTTAAAATCATGGTTCCTTAAAATGAGCTCTGCAGGTATTATATACACAGGCAATTCTAATTCCATTAAAGGACCATTAAATACAGTAGAATTGCATAATTAACAAGTGCATAATAAAAAGAGAATGCAATAATACTCTAATTTTCAAATAGGTAGTAGATTGATTAATTTTTGTACAATTACCCCCCCCCCCATTTGCTGGTCCCCTGTATCATGTGACAGATATAAGCCAATCACAGTCCATGTTAACTTGTGCACATGTTTAGTAGCTGGCACTGCAGCTACCAAAAGGTTTATGCAAAATTTAATAATGGAAGTAAATTGGAAAGTCTCTTGCATGCTCTATCTGAATCATGAGAGTTTAATTTTGACGTTAGTTTCCCTTTAATGCAAATTCCCTTCTAAAGTGTATGAGGAGGGTTAGTATTGGATTTTCAAATTTCAACCCATTCCAAAATATCCAGTTAACTCCTCAATAAACCAGTATTTTTCAAAAGCATTCATATCATGAAAACTCCTCTTACAAGGCTAGATTACAAGTAGGGATGGGCAAATGTTTCTAAAAATTCGAAATTTAAAACGAATTTTCATAAATTTGTTCGTTCTAATCAAATTTCAAATGTTTATATAGCATTCTAACATTCTATTTTCGAATTTTCGTTTTCAAATTTTTCAATAAAATTCGAAAATATTTGTTCGAATAATAGAATGTTTAGCTATGTATTCATTCAATTTCGAAATGTAATATTCGAATTCAAATGTGACATTCGAATTCGAATGTGACATTCAAATTTGAAATAGTATTTCTAGTCTACAACTGTGTTTAATAAATGTAATATTCAAATTTTAAATAGTATTTCTAGTCTAATACTGTGTTTTAAATGTGGTATTCGATTTGAATGTAATATTCGATTCGAATGTGACATTCGAATTCAAAATAGTATTTCTAGTCTAATACTGTGTTTTATAAATGTAATATTCGAATTCAAATGTGACATTCGATTTGAATGTGATATTCGATTCGAATGTGACATTCAAAATAGTGTTTGTAGTCTACAATTGTGTTTTATAAATGTAATATTCAAATTCGAATGTGATATTCGACTGTAACATTCGAATTCGAATTTGACATTCGAATTCGAATGTGACATTCGAATGTGACATTCGAAAACTGTAAATAACATTCGAAAATCGAATTTTTAAGAATATTCGTTCTTATCAACATTCTATTATGTAAATCGAATTTCTACAATAACATTTGTTCTAACATTCGAATTCGGATATAAACACATTCGCCCATCCCTAATTACATGTGGCGCGATGAGCAATATCACGACCATGCAAACTACCATAGTGCGACTGGAGACCTTGCGTAAACTGTAAGGGTTTAAAAAAAAATCAGAACACATCAAAAACACATGTAAATTAACTATTATACTCATATATACAGTATCCAATAAAAACATTTCATGTAAATATTGATAAGAATGTTTTATAAAGGTTAAAATGTATATGGCATATGACAAGGTGGAAAGGGCTATAATGTTATAATATATTTGTTTAAATATGTGTATGTGTGTCTATATATATATATATATATATATATGTGTGTGTGTGTGTGTGTGTATGTATTTATATGTCAGTATTTATGTGTTTATATGTGTGAATACGTACATACATATATATATATATATATATATATATATATATATAAAAAATATAAACACACACACTTTTGAGCTCTTTTTAGTTTACTACCTTGCAATATAATTTGTATTCATTTTTAGTACTTTTTAATGTGTTTTTCATATATGAGAAAATGTTATTTTTATTTTTAAATAATATATATATATATATACACAGTATATATATATATATATATATATATATATATATATATCTGTATATATTCATATAAATATATAGGTATATATATATATATATACACATTACATTCACTTATATATCGTTTTACTTCACAAAGCTCAGTGAAAATCCATGTGGTAGTGTTTATAGTTTTGTATCTGTTTTTAATGTTTGATTAGATTTTGCTATTATATTATTTTCTAATTTAAACATTTTTTCAATTTGATTTAGAGATCTTACTGATTCGTTTTACTATTTTACTGCAGTACAATATTTTCCGGTAACTTTCCTAAAAAAATGGCCATGCTCATTAGCATAAATTTGACTAAATAATTCTACATAGCAAAGCTCAGAAACTAAAGCTGTGAGGATTAATGTAAAATGATCATTTATTTGATTATAATTAGATTTAAATATGTGCATTCATAGTTTTCATGAGGTCATGAATGCCTAAGATGTCATTCGGGTCTTTTCGGGGCCAGATTTCTTCTTGTGAAAGTACAACACAGTAAGATTTGTACAAATCCAAAGCTTTAACAAGAAGAAATCCGGCCCCCGAATAGAGCCAAATTCCATTGGCTGCCGTTATCTCTGGCATTCGTGACCTCACGAAAACTACAAAAGCACCACTGATTCGATTCCAACACACTCTGAAGTTTCACTATGACAGGAGCTTTGTTTCAATATTTATTCTTTATTTTCAACATTGACATGAACTTATATAAAATACCGGCAGCCCCAGTAAAAATACCAGCTAAGTGGCAACTCTACATAAGAGACAAGAAAAGAAAGAAGAGAATAGATATTAGGTGCACATAAACCCTATTAAAATAATATGTATTACTCTTCTTTTCAAAACTTTATAACACCTACAAAATTTATCACCAAAAAAGCTAACTCGTTTATTGCCTCCTACCCTTATGCTATCCATTTCTTTCAGAGTAGAGCATTATTATATAATAATCAGAGAGACACCTCTATTAAAAAAATAAATAAATATTGGAGAGAGGATACAATAGGAATATGGTTGACAAGGTGTCCAAGGAAGTTGCTACTCTGGATAGGGGGCAAATGCTTGGTGGGACTAAGTGGAGACCCGAACGTAAGGGTCTAAAATTCATCACCAAATATTCGAATCAATTTTCTGAAGTTTGCAACATTGTCAAAAAATATATGCCCATTTTATATGGGGATGAAACCTTGAAGCATATTGTTGATAAAGGTTGTGAATTCATATATTCTAAAAACTTGACAATTCGTAACATGCTTTCACCTAGCATGCTCCCAGACCAAGGTCCACGGAGTTCATGGTTAAATACTATGGGGACTTACAAATGTGGCAAGTCTCTTTGTAAACCATGTAAATACTTAAAGCAAGGGAATGGCTTTGAATCATATGTAACAAACGAATCATTTTCCACTAGGGGATGTGTAAAATGTTCTTCAACATTTGTAATCTATTTGGTTGAATGTACTCAACATAGATTACAGTATGTTGGGTTAACTACCCGGGACATACGCACTAGGATTAAGGAGCATTTGGGATACATCTCAAATGATATCCATTGTTCGGCACTCTCCAGACACTTTATTGAAGTACACGGGAAAAATGTTGATATGTTTAAATGGAACGCAATTGAAGCGATTTGCAAGCCACGAAGAGGGGGCAGCAAACAAAAAATACTTGAAAGACAAGAAATCTATTGGATCCATAAACTAAAAACACTGGTCCCGTGTGGATTCAATTCACAATTTGATGTAATTAATTATTGGGAATGATCCACCTATAATTATAAGCTTGAGTAGAGACCTGGTTTGATACTATATGTTGATATCCTTTATTTAAGACAGTGTAGAGTAAATTTAACATATAAACATATGTCTTTATAATTTAGATATCTATGATAGAAGGAAGATTGGATTATGTACTTTGTGCTAGTTTTAGAATTTAGCATCATAGCTATTGTGTGATACTGGGTTATGTCTTTATGTAACTATGAATAGTATCATGCTTGTATGGCATGCCTTCATTAAGTAGACAACTATAAGTATTCACTTTAGCACTATATATTGTAATTAACTTAAGCACACAGTATGTATAGCAGAGAGGTGTCAGCTAAAGTATTGGTAGCACCTCTATGCTTTACCATTCCTCTCGTATTAACCATGAGCCTCCATTTTCTGCTAATTAATTATTTTGTTTATCATATCTGTGACCTACAAATGAAAGTATGTTTGTTTATGTCATGTTCATTTCCATTAAGATTGTGAATAGGTTCATTAGTGTTGTACCATATATAAAATGATAGTGATAGGCATTGCAATTATTAATTAAAATCAATTACAGTGTTTGTTTTCTAATTGTTTAAGGGGCGGAGTATTACCCTTTAAAAAGCACACCCTCTGAGAAGGGGGATATGTCTATGATTACGGCCAGGCTGGCCGAAACATGTTAGGCTGTGCTTGCTGAATTGTTTTTACCAGAGGCTCTGCTGCACAGGGTCTTTTAACTTTGATATGACCTGCTGAGAATAAAGTTTTGGATTTTTTACCTTTACGAGGACGCCTGGATATTTCATCTTTATTCAATATATATATATATATATATATATATATATATATATATATATATATATATATATATACTGCGGCAGGCTCAAGCACTTTAAGAGGGGCTACTTATAATGTCTAATCATACTTAAAGGGACATGAAACACATGATTTCATGATTCAGATAGAGAATACAATTTTAAACAACTTTCCAATATCCTTCTATTATCTAAATTGCTTCATTCTCTTGGTATCCTTTGTTGAAGAAACAGCAATGTATATAGCTGAGCTACTACAACAGGGGGGTTTGGTTAAGCACATCTAACAAAAACATCTCATATATTAATGCACATATTGTGGGAGTGCTGCCAAAATGACCAAAATAAGTATAAGACAAAAACAGGTATTGACACACATCCAAACACATAAGACTACATATTTTTTTCACATACTTTAAACATATTTTTAAATACTGCAAAAAATTGCCTGCTTAATATTTTTTTAATTTTTAAATAAAGCTGGGATCTTAGTCACCCAATATGGCCATATTCTGCTCAGACAGTCACCATTTACAAGGTGTCCCAAAATAGACTGGTCCTAACACTATAAAATTGAGCCTTACTGGGCTGAATCATACAATTCTAATATACCAAAATAGGATTCCAACATTGCAATACTATGGCGCCCATTTAACAAGCTCCGTAGTGAGCTTGTGGGCCCGTGTTTCTAGCGAGTCTTCAGACTCGCCAGAAACAGCAGTTATGAAGCAGCGGTCACAAAGACCACTGCTCCATAACCTGTCCGCCTGCTCTGAGCAAGGGGACAGACATCGCCAGAAATCAACCCGATCGAGTATGATCGGGTTGATTGACACCTCCCTGCTGGCGGCCCATTGGCCGCGAGTCTGCAGGGGGCGGCGTTGCACCAGCAGCTCTTGTGAGCTGCTGGTGCAATGCTGAATACGGAGAGCGTATTGCTCTCCGTATTCAGCGAGGTCTGACGGACCTGATTAGGATTAGGTCCGCCAGACTTTGTTAAATAGATGCCTATGCCTCAAATCAAGACTGCATAGAATGAGGCTCCCAGGCTTTATTTTTATATATATATATATAACTTAATTGCACTGTCTGGAACACACCTGAACAGTGTGGAGTGCTTTAACCAAGGGGATTTGGGTAAAGATCCCAACTTTATTTAAAAAATATTAAGCAGGCAATTTTTTGCAGTATTAACAAATATGTGAAAATATGTGGTCTTATGTATTTAGATGTGCGCCAATACCTGTTTTTATCTTATAGCTGAGCTACTAACATGAGGCATATTTCTGTAATCAGAATAATCCTAGTTATGCTTTTCAATAAAGGATACCAAGATATCAAAACAACTTAGCTAACAGAAGTAAAATGGAAAGTTGTTTGAAATTACATTTTCTCTCTGAATCACAAAAGAAAAAAATTATGGTTTCTTGTCCCTTTAGAAAGGGGAACCATTTTTAGTGGTATTCAGCTAATTTAACAAATAAAAATAAAAGCCAATTAAATTTTTTATAGATAACTACAGTCAGAAAATTGACTCAAATTGATATTAGAACTGAACATAAATCATGTGAAATTGAGAATAATTGCCAAATATCATTTTAAAGGGACAGTTAAGTCAAATTAAACTTTTAGATAGAGCTTGTATATTTAAACAACTTTCCCACGATGCACTACTGGGAGTTGGCTGCTGATTGGTGGCTTCACACATAGATTGGCTCACCAGATGTGTTCAGTAGTGCAAAGCATTACCTTCAACAAAGGATAATGAGAAAGAAGCAATCAGAAATAAATTAGAAATTGTATGCTCTATCTGAATCATGAAAGAAAAATTAAATGTTAATTTTCATGTCACTTTAAATGTAAGCCCAGTATAGATAGATCACTGGTTTTCAAACCTGTCCCCAGGCCTCCCTAACTGGACAGATTTTGAGGATGCCAGAACTGGAGCACAGGTGCCATAATCAGATGATTAGTAAACATGGTTATTTTACCTGCTCTCACCCAAGGTAATACTAAAAATCTGACCTGTTGGGGGAGTCCTTAGAACAAGTTTGAAAACCAGTGAGATAGACGGACAAACAGATAGACAGACAGAGAAAGAGAGTGAGATAGAAAGATAGACAGTCAGACAGATCGGGATTTTTTAGAAAAGTTTTTTTTTTTTAGAATAGCTTTTTGGTTTTTAAATGAAAAAGAGCTAAATAGCTTAAGGGCATTTTGTAGGGCATTACCCTAATCAAGGCAATTGTTAGTTAAGGTTTTTTAAGATAGGGAATTTTTATTTTAAATGTAAAAGAGCTTTAATCGCTGTAGGGCAATGTCCTTCTAAGGGCAATTGTTAGAGTAGGTTTTAGTGTTAGTATAGTTATCTTTATTGTGGGGTGTACTTTTTTTAAGGGGACTTTAGTTTTAGGATAAGCATACCTGGGTTGTTTTATTTTTGGTAGTGCTTTGTTTTTTTTCTAATGTATTTTTTTTATATTTTTCGTAATTTTAGATTTTTACAAAATGGTTTTTATGTAAAACTATAATTTTTCTGCTACTGTCTATGATAACATAAATATATATTTACAATGATTTATTTATGTTTTAAATCATAAAAAGAACACGCAAAAAAAGCAGTTTCAATACAATTCTTAAAATAATCTGAATTATACATGAAAAGACATATCATTTTAACATTGTATATACATCTATCGACATAGCTCCTATAGTTGTTATAGGGAGGTTTGAGGGTTTTTTTTTGTCTTTATTAGTCAGGTATAGCGAAGACACAATGTAGATGTAGGCGCTCTGTTGGAGTTAGATGGGCATTCCAGGGCAGTAACCTGCATTTTAATTGAGATACATCTCCAGTAGTGCAATATATTCCAATCTCTGAAGTGCAGGTTACGTGTAGGGTTTCAGCCATGTTTTACTCGCCACCTTTTCAGTCGTGTAACCTGTCACTACACTACATATGTTTAGTGACAGGTTACACAGGCATTATTTGAAGTGTTCCTATGCAGAAACCGTTTTCGGTTTTTGTGAGCGGCACTATCTGTGCTGTGTACGGACACTTCAAATACAACCTCAGCTGAAAGTACAGAGAAAGTACAGAGAAGTGGCGATGTCGGCGGAGTTGAACAGAAGCAGCAATCCCCATTATTTGCAATATGAGAAACATCGCCACTCGCAGACCAACCCCTTTTATTTGTATATATCACCATATAAAAGCTATTTTCCTGTCCATTTGGCGATGTTTTGAATATCCGGGCCAGAGAAAGAGATAGACAGACACAGAGAGAGAGAGAGAGAGAGAGAGAGAGAGAGAGAGATAGATAGATAGATAGATAGATAGATAGATAGATAGATTAATGCTATATTTTCATGATAAAGACTTGTGAGAACATTCTACATTTTGCATATAATATTTGTAATGCTTGTAGAAACTAGCCTGAACTTGACCACATCAAAGAACTTTAGAAGCTATTAAACTGTATAGACCATGTAATATGAAATTATCAAGTGACCATTGTTTTTCCTAAAATGATGGGAAAATTTCTCAGCGTCCACTAAGGCAATTTTGGACCTCAATAGAAGAGTATTACTGTTTGATGTTATATAAATAACAGATATGCATGTATGGAAAACCAAAGAAAAGTAGTTAATTAAATATGTTAGAGACTTTATTTCCATGGAAAAAACAAGAGGTCATGAGACTAAAAATGTTAGGCTCATAGATTGTGTTAAAAATAGGTTCCATTTTACATAAAGAGTAGATTATTGAAATAACTGGGTTTAAATAACCAATAGAGGGCCAGTTTACGAGTGGTGTGCTAACAGTTAAGCACAATCGAAAAGGGGTTTATTGCGGGTGTTTTCTCACGTCACATTTAATGCTCGTATTACAAATTGAAAGTAAATACGATTGCTGGAGCACAATTAAAGTTAACTAGAGTCGGGAAAGCGTGTCCTCAGAGCTCTGGTTAACTGTTTTACAAAACTAAAAAGTGTCACAAAACACATCAAAAATACACTACAAGTTACAGTTACACTCATAATAAAAGTGTGCAATATTTTTTTAAAATATTTTTTATCAGACAAAGTTCTAAAGGCTCAAAGATATGAGGTCTCAGGTGTTAGGGGAAAAAAGGCAGGCAAAGGATACATGTCTAAAGATGTATGTGTGTATATATATATATATATGTGTGTGTGTGTGTATATGTATTTATGTGTATATATGTATTTACAGACATATATACACACATATAAATACATATTTATACTTATACACATATATAGAAGTGCATTGGAGCCATTTGCAGTTAAGTAGATGAAAACATGAAAAAGCATATTTATGCAATATTCATATCTAATAAAGTGTCATACTGTGGGGCCGATTTATCAATGTCTGGCGGACATGATTCGCTGTAGCTGGTGAACTTCTTGTGCAATGCCGCCCCCTGCAGATTCATGACCGATCGGCCGCTAGCAGGGGGTATCAATTAACCCGATCGTACAATATCAGACGGATTGCAGACCGCAGTCTCAGAGGAGGCGTATGAGTTTAGAGGCAGTAATCTTAACACCGCTGCTTCTTAACTCCTGATTCCGGTGAGCCTGAAGGGTTGCGCGGAAACAGGGCAATTAGGGGCCATTCGGCCGTTGTGTGTATTTACTGTAAATATTTCACATTCCATTGTTGTTATGTACTAAGTATTTCTAAATATATATTTATATCTATCTATCTATCTATCTATCTATCTATATATATATATATATATATATATATCTGTATATATCTATACCTATATATAATCATCTATATATACATAGTTATAGTTATATATTGTACCAAAATACCATACAAAAATAATTAAAATATTTTCAGCTTTGTTTTTATTAGAGCATTTTACCACTGGCACGTTATATTCTTTGCATACTAATGTAGCCATTTGCAATTTAGAAAAGCTCTAGTCATGAGTTTTATGTTTTGCTTTTACATAAGAAAGTTTACTCACTGGAATATTATTTTTTTAAACTGCATGAAGCAGTTATAAGGGGTTAAAGTGAGGGGGTGTGGGGTGCCTTTACATGGAGATCAGGGGGGGCTGTGTTTTCTCAATAAATGTATATATATATATTTATTGCTGCACGAATTGCCCTCTGCGCCGCTCTAGGTTGTTTGCCGTGGCTGCCGGTATGAAAACGAGGCTCCCATTGGAGCCTATGGAAGCACTCTCTTGTGAGCGCTTGGCTTGCGGCAATGCAAACGCGAGGTTGCGATTGTATTGCGCTATACTTTTAATACCAGTGCACATTTACATACAATGGTATTACTGAGTGGAGCGCAAATATCGTGCTCACGTAAGCCCAATTTCTCCAACATAGGTGTGTCCGGTCCACGGCGTCATCCTTACTTGTGGGATATTCTCTTCCCCAACAGGAAATGGCAAAGAGCCCAGCAAAGCTGGTCACATGATCCCTCCTAGGCTCCGCCTACCCCAGTCATTCTCTTTGCCGTTGTACAGGCAACATCTCCACGGAGATGGCTCATTATTAACACATATTTAGCCTTGAGGAATCATTTTATCTGGGTATTTTGATATAATAATATCGGCAGGCACTGTATTAGACACCTTATTCTTTAGGGGCTTTCCAAAAGCATAAGCAGAGCCTCATTTTCGCGCCGGTGTTGCGCACTTGTTTTTGAGAGGCATGGCATGCAGTCGCATGTGAGAGGAGCTCTGATACTTAGAAAAGACTTTCTGAAGGCGTCATTTGGTATCGTATTCCCCTTTGGGCTTGGTTGGGTCTCAGCAAAGCAGATACCAGGGACTGTAAAGGGGTTAAAGTTCAAAACGGCTCCGGTTCCGTTATTTTAAGGGTTAAAGCTTCCAAATTTGGTGTGCAATACTTTTAAGGCTTTAAGACACTGTGGTGAAAATTTGGTGAATTTTGAACAATTCCTTCATGTTTTTTCGCAATTGCTGTAATAAAGTGTGTTCAGTTTAAAATTTAAAGTGACAGTAACGGTTTTATTTTAAAACGTTTTTTGTACTTTGTTATCAAGTTTATGCCTGTTTAACATGTCTGAACTACCAGATAGACTGTGTTCTGAATGTGGGGAAGCCAGAATTCCTATTCATTTAAATAAATGTGATTTATGTGATAATGACAATGATGCCCAAGATGATTCCTCAAGTGAGGGGAGTAAGCATGGTACTGCATCATTCCCTCCTTCGTCTACACGAGTCTTGCCCACTCAGGAGGCCCCTAGTACATCTAGCGCGCCAATACTCCTTACTATGCAACAATTAACGGCTGTAATGGATAATTCTGTCAAAAACATTTTAGCCAAAATGAACACTTATCAGCGTAAGCGCGGCTGCTCTGTTTTAGATACTGAAGAGCATGACGACGCTGATAATAATATTTCCGAAGGGCCCCTAACCCAGTCTGATGGGGCCAGGGAGGTTTTGTCTGAGGGAGAAATTACTGATTCAGGGAACATTTCTCAACAGGCTGAACCTGATGTGATTGCATTTAAATTTAAGTTGGAACATCTCCGCATTCTGCTTAAGGAGGTATTATCCACTTTGGATGATTGTGACAAGTTGGTCATCCCAGAGAAACTATGTAAAATGGACAAGTTCCTAGAGGTGCCGGGGCTCCCAGAAGCTTTTCCTATACCCAAGCGGGTGGCGGACATTGTTAACAAGGAATGGGAAAGGCCCGGTATTCCTTTCGTCCCTCCCCCCATATTTAAAAAATTGTTTCCTATGGTCGACCCCAGAAAGGACTTATGGCAGACAGTCCCCAAGGTCGAGGGAGCGGTTTCCACTTTAAACAAACGCACCACTATACCCATAGAGGATAGTTGTGCTTTCAAAGATCCTATGGATAAAAAATTAGAAGGTTTGCTTAAAAAGATGTTTGTTCAGCAAGGTTACCTTCTACAACCAATTTCATGCATTGTCCCTGTCGCTACAGCCGCATGTTTCTGGTTCGATGATCTGATAAAGGCGGTCGATAGTGAGTCTCCTCCTTTTGAGGAGATTATGGACAGAATCAATGCTCTCAAATTGGCTAATTCTTTCACCCTAGACGCCACTTTGCAATTGGCTAGGTTAGCGGCTAAGAATTCTGGGTTTGCTATTGTGGCGCGCAGAGCGCTTTGGTTGAAATCTTGGTCGGCTGATGCGTCTTCCAAGAACAAGCTACTTAACATTCCTTTCAAGGGGAAAACGCTGTTTGGCCCTGACTTGAAAGAGATTATCTCTGATATCACTGGGGGTAAGGGCCACGCCCTTCCTCAGGATCGGCCTTTCAAGGCAAAAAATAAACCTAATTTTCGTCCCTTTCGTAGAAACGGACCAGCCCAAGGTGCTACGTCCTCTAAGCAAGAGGGTAATACTTCTCAAGCCAAGCCAGCTTGGAGACCAATGCAAGGCTGGAACAAGGGAAAGCAGGCCAAGAAACCTGCCGCTGCTACCAAGACAGCATGAAATGTTGGCCCCCGATCCGGGACCGGATCTGGTGGGGGGCAGACTCTCTCTCTTCGCTCAGGCTTGGGCAAGAGATGTTCTGGATCCTTGGGCGCTAGAAATAGTCTCCCAAGGTTATCTTCTGGAATTCAAGGGACTTCCCCCAAGGGGGAGGTTCCACAGGTCTCAGTTGTCTTCAGACCACATAAAAAGACAGGCATTCTTACATTGTGTAGAAGACCTGTTAAAAATGGGAGTGTTTCATCCTGTTCCATTAAGAGAACAAGGGATGGGGTTCTACTCCAATCTGTTCATAGTTCCCAAAAAAGAGGGAACGTTCAGACCAATCTTAGATCTCAAGATCTTAAACAAGTTTCTCAAGGTTCCATCGTTCAAGATGGAAACCATTCGAACTATTCTTCCTTCCATCCAGGAAGGTCAATTCATGACCACGGTGGATTTAAAGGATGCGTATCTACATATTCCTATCCACAAGGAACATCATCGGTTCCTAAGGTTCGCATTCCTGGACAAACATTACCAGTTCGTGGCGCTTCCTTTCGGATTAGCCACTGCTCCAAGGATTTTCACAAAAGTACTAGGGTCCCTTCTAGCTGTGCTAAGACCAAGGGGCATTGCTGTAGTACCTTACTTGGACGACATTCTGATTCAAGCGTCGTCCCTTCCTCAAGCAAAGGCTCACACGGACATTGTCCTGGCCTTTCTCAGATCTCACGGATGGAAAGTGAACGTGGAAAAGAGTTCTCTATCCCCGTCAACAAGGGTTCCCTTCTTGGGAACAATAATAGACTCCTTAGAAATGAGGATTTTTCTGACAGAGGCCAGAAAAACAAAACTTCTAGACTCTTGTCGGATACTTCATTCCGTTCCTCTTCCTTCCATAGCTCAGTGCATGGAAGTGATCGGGTTGATGGTAGCGGCAATGGACATAGTTCCTTTTGCGCGCATTCATCTAAGACCATTACAACTGTGCATGCTCAGTCAGTGGAATGGGGACTATACAGACTTGTCTCCGAAGATACAAGTAAATCAGAGGACCAGAGACTCACTCCGTTGGTGGCTGTCCCTGGACAACCTGTCACAAGGGATGACATTCCGCAGACCAGAGTGGGTCATTGTCACGACCGACGCCAGTCTGATGGGCTGGGGCGCGGTCTGGGGATCCCTGAAAGCTCAGGGTCTTTGGTCTCGGGAAGAATCTCTTCTACCGATAAATATTCTGGAACTGAGAGCGATATTCAACGCTCTCAAGGCTTGGCCTCAGCTAGCGAGGGCCAAGTTCATACGGTTTCAATCAGACAACATGACAACTGTTGCGTACATCAACCATCAGGGGGGAACAAGGAGTTCCCTAGCGATGGAAGAAGTGACCAAAATCATTCTATGGGCGGAGTCTCACTCCTGCCACCTGTCTGCTATCCACATCCCAGGAGTGGAAAATTGGGAAGCGGATTTTCTGAGTCGTCAGACATTGCATCCGGGGGAGTGGGAACTCCATCCGGAAATCTTTGCCCAAGTCACTCAGCTGTGGGGCATTCCAGACATGGATCTGATGGCCTCTCGTCAGAACTTCAAAGTTCCTTGCTACGGGTCCAGATCCAGGGATCCCAAGGCGGCTCTAGTGGATGCACTAGTAGCACCTTGGACCTTCAAACTAGCTTATGTGTTCCCGCCGTTTCCTCTCATCCCCAGGCTGGTAGCCAGGATCAATCAGGAGAGGGCGTCGGTGATCTTGATAGCTCCTGCGTGGCCACGCAGGACTTGGTATGCAGATCTGGTGAATATGTCATCGGCTCCACCTTGGAAGCTACCTTTGAGACGAGACCTGCTTGTTCAGGGTCCGTTCGAACATCCGAATCTGGTTTCACTCCAGCTGACTGCTTGGAGATTGAACGCTTGATTTTATCGAAGCGAGGGTTCTCAGATTCTGTTATCGATACTCTTGTTCAGGCCAGAAAGCCTGTAACTAGAAAGATTTACCACAAAATTTGGAAAAAATATATCTGTTGGTGTGAATCTAAAGGATTCCCTTGGGACAAGGTTAAGATTCCTAGGATTCTATCCTTCCTTCAAGAAGGATTGGAAAAGGGATTATCTGCAAGTTCCCTGAAGGGACAGATTTCTGCCTTGTCGGTGTTACTTCACAAAAAACTGGCTGCTGTGCCAGATGTTCAAGCCTTTGTTCAGGCTCTGGTTAGAATTAAGCCTGTTTACAAACCTTTGACTCCTCCTTGGAGTCTCAATTTAGTTCTTTCAGTTCTTCAGGGGGTTCCGTTTGAACCCTTGCATTCCGTTGATATTAAGTTATTATCTTGGAAAGTTTTGTTTTTAGTTGCAATTTCTTCTGCCAGAAGAGTTTCAGAATTATCTGCTCTGCAGTGTTCTCCTCCTTATCTGGTGTTCCATGCAGATAAGGTGGTTTTACGTACTAAACCTGGTTTTCTTCCAAAAGTTGTTTCTAACAAAAACATTAACCAGGAGATTATCGTACCTTCTCTGTGTCCGAAACCAGTTTCAAAGAAGGAACGTTTGTTGCACAATTTGGATGTTGTTCGCGCTCTAAAATTCTATTTGGATGCTACAAAGGATTTTAGACAAACATCTTCCTTGTTTGTTGTTTATTCCGGTAAAAGGAGAGGTCAAAAAGCAACTTCTACCTCTCTCTCTTTTTGGATTAAAAGCATCATCAGATTGGCTTACGAGACTGCCGGACGGCAGCCTCCCGAAAGAATCACAGCTCATTCCACTAGGGCTGTGGCTTCCACTTGGGCCTTCAAGAACGAGGCTTCTGTTGATCAGATATGTAGGGCAGCGACTTGGTCTTCACTGCACACTTTTACCAAATTTTACAAGTTTGATACTTTTGCTTCTTCTGAGGCTATTTTTGGGAGAAAGGTTTTGCAAGCCGTGGTGCCTTCCATTTAGGTGACCTGATTTGCTCCCTCCCTTCATCCGTGTCCTAAAGCTTTGGTATTGGTTCCCACAAGTAAGGATGACGCCGTGGACCGGACACACCTATGTTGGAGAAAACAGAATTTATGTTTACCTGATAAATTACTTTCTCCAACGGTGTGTCCGGTCCACGGCCCGCCCTGGTTTTTTTAATCAGGTCTGATAATTTATTTTCTTTAACTACAGTCACCACGGTACCATATGGTTTCTCCTATGCAAATATTCCTCCTTAACGTCGGTCGAATGACTGGGGTAGGCGGAGCCTAGGAGGGATCATGTGACCAGCTTTGCTGGGCTCTTTGCCATTTCCTGTTGGGGAAGAGAATATCCCACAAGTAAGGATGACGCCGTGGACCGGACACACCGTTGGAGAAAGTAATTTATCAGGTAAACATAAATTCTGTTATTGCGCTCCGCTCGTAATCTAGCCCAGAATAAGGGCTGCCTAATATCATATGTTTATATAGTATAGTATGCTAATGACTTGGGTGACTTTGAAAGCAAACAGCAGAGGAGAGAACATTTAGCTAAAAAGACCAAAGTGACTGATATTGTTATTGAAAATAGAACAACATTATCAATATAATATCAATTTTCTATCGCTTTGGCCCACAATATATCTATTTTTTCTTAATTTGTTTCATTTCCACAACAAAAGTATAAAATATATAATGACAAGATATAGGGGCCGTTTTATTATAGTGCGAGCGGACATGATCCGCCGCACATCGAAAAATGCCGCCAGCATACGCTGTCAGCATTTCTCATTGCACAAACATTTCTCGTGAAATGCTTGTGCAATGCCGCCCCCTGCACATTTGTGGCCAATCGCCCGCTAGCAGGGGGTGTCAATTAACCTGATCATATCTGATTGGGCTGATTGCTGTCGGCCGCCTTAGAGGTGTCGGACGAGATATGGAGCAGCGGTCTCACTGCTTCTTAACTCCCGCTTCAGGTGGACCTGAAGCAGAGTGGGACAGAAGCAGCATCCACTGCTTCAAAAATCGACCCCATAATCTCTATTCTGCTCTGTGTGGTTTTTTTTAGCAATATAACTATTTGTATATCCGTATTACATGATACCATTATACCTAGTTTTAGTCCACAACCCTGTATAGGCTCAGCTTTTAGATCCTATAGGTATTATTTATTATTTCTCTTTCAACTGTCTTCATTCAGGTTATCTTGTAGGAGATAAGCAAGTCTCTTGTAATTCAATACAAATAAAAATGGGCAGAAAAGTAGTTTATGATACAAAATGGGAGCTGTGGAGAAATGTCAGAAGAAGTATACATTTGTGTGCCATTACCTTATAATGAGAGATAAGAAAGGTACTGAGGAAAGAACATTGGTAAATCCCAACTAAAAAAAGATAAGTAAAAGGAGAGCAATGATTGGGCAGCGTAGTCTAGGATGGAAAATGTCCAGAGATTGACTGATTTTATCAAAGGCAGTTGAGAGATCAGGGATGAGGAGTCATTAGACATCTTCATAAATGCAATCCCGAATAGTAGAGGTAATTTGAATGAAGTGGAATGCGTGTTGGTGGAGAGGAAGTTAATTTGATTGTAGATAAGTTAGTAACCTTCAGTTAAATAGAAAAGGGTGAATAGGATAATGTTTTAATTCTGAAAAAGATGTTGAAATTGAGTAAATCAAATTTGAGAGACCAGTATTATTTGGAAAGGGTAAGATCATTATAACAAGAGGAGAATGTAGCCTGTAAGTGCAGGAACCCATCTCTTGGGAGGTTGTGGGTAAACGTAGGGCACCTGTTTTGATAATGAAGATGCCTGGGATGTTGTGTAGCTTTTGCAAGGCAAGTAGCTTATCTAATGATAAAGCACTTGTACACCTACTAGTTGAAGCTTAGGGTAAATATGTTTATATAGCTTGTGGGAGTTTATGATGTTTACAGTCTATGAGAGTCTGATTGGGCTTTAGATGAGGTATAGATGGGTTTGTAAAATGTCATGATTCAGCATTGCATAAAAAAACACACAGGATAATCTAGCTTAGTATCTTTTTTATTTATTTGTTTGTGTAGTGTTAATAGTTTGAACCTTGAATATAACTTTACAATAAACTATTGTAACATTATCTGATGTGTGATGTCATCTGTGCCTCTAGCACATTTTAGAATATGTAATGATCTTGTGTTATCCTATTACAACATTTCTAGTAGACAAAGAACTGGGAGGGAGGCAAGTTGTAAAATGATATGAACTACTAATATGCACTCCTCTTCTTAAGTACTATCAGACTAACTTAAAACTTTTGATATGTTTGGAGCTTGCTAGGGTGCAAAAAAAGTCCCATAGGCATTCACCACGAGCTCTGTCCACTACCACCCTACACCACCAACTATACATCTTACAAAGCAGTAATTTTTTACTTGGCTACCAGTATGACAAATAAAGCAACACACACAGATTGGTGATCTTATCCAGTCTGGTTGACAGTACATACTATGAGAAATGATTTATCTTGTTTGAGCCAGGAGCACACACAAATCAGGGATTTGTAACTGTTCAGCTGAGAGAAGCACACAATGAGCAATTCATTAATTCCTTTATGGGAGAAACACACAAAGATCAGGGATTTTACTGCCTGACAGTAACATGCAAAAAGCAATGATTGAAACCGTTGTGCCAGCAACATACAGAGATAGGGAATTTTACCACTCCTAGATGATAGTAACCCACAAAACAGCAAAGCAAATAGATTAGTGATTTTACTTGTTGGATGCCAGTAACATACATGGAATAATGGTTTAACCCTTTCTGCCAGTAACATATAAAGATAAAAACATTCTACACCCTTTGCTGTCAGTAACACACACAGTAGATATGTAACTCCTTTGTGTGAGTAGTACGTATAAATCAGGAATTTACCCTTAGCTGAAAGTAATAACCTAAGAATAGTGATTGGAACTCTTGGTGCCAGAAACACTCACCGATCAGGGATTTTAACCCTCTTGGTTGACAGTAACAAAGTAGTTCACCTCTTTGAATAAGTGGCACATGTATATCTATAATGGTACTAAACCTATCTATCAACTACATACACAGCGCAATGACATAATAGCTTATACCAGGAGAAAATATTTTGTTTTAATGTTTGTGTTTTTAAAGGGACATGAAACCCAACATTTTTCTCTCATGATTCAGATAGAGCATGTAATTAATTATAAACAGGTTTCTAATTTACTTCTATTATCAAATGTTTTGTTCTCTTTGTATCTTTTGTAAGAGCATAGACTTAAGCTCAGGAGCATTCATGTCTGGAGCACAGTTTTGCAAGAGCACTAGATTGCAGCACTATTTCCTGTCATGTAGTGCTACAAAAACCTACCTAGGTATCTCTTCAACACAGAATATCATGGGAACGAAGCAAATAATAGAAGTAAATGGGAAACTTTTTTTAAATGATGCTCTGTCTGAATCACAAAAGATTATCTTTGGGTTTCATATCCCTTTAATAATATTTTATTCCATTTTTGTTTTTGCATGATGTGCTGTTTTTTGCAAAGTTTTCAAAAAGATGGATTTGATGTTCATACAGCATTCATTTACTGAGTATTTGTCGCTTAAGTCCTCCTCTGTCCCCACATCTAGAAAGAAATAACTCAGGTGAAGCCGCCATACCGTTCATTCATTTTTTTTATTTTTTATCATTTGTCTTTGTTGTTAAAACAAAGAAATGGGATAAAGATGAATTCCTGCCCCTTCTCCTCCCTTCCTCTGTCTTTCTCCTTCCCTGCCTGATGTCTTTAGAAACAGGAGAGGTGGAACAGAAAAGCAGTCAGCCTCCGCTGAAAGGCGCCACCGTTAAAAAGGAAGAGACACGAAGCAGAGCCAGCACAAAAAAGCCACAGTAACAGCGCATTAACCATGAGACTGCTGGTTACTGTGAGTATTGCTTGATATACCGGCAGGTGGTTTAGAAGCAATGTACAAAGCTCATTTACATCATGTAAACAGCATTGCACAGGAGCCATTTGTTACACTTGTCAGTTTCTCAAATGTTTCTGTACAGCGCAATGACTGCTATCTTGTTCCTACAAAAATGCTGTCTCCATATTTCAATGGACATTAATGGGATAGTAAACTGATTATTAAAATTAAGCATTTTATTTGTAATACTCATTATAGTCTAATTATTGTCACTTTACTGCTCTTATGATCGGTTTTTTACACCCTGAATTTAAGAGCTAAACCTCTTCACTGGCCGCCCCATTGAACTAACAGTTGGTTGTTTCTTTTACAAGATATGACGAGTCCACGGATTTCATCCTTACTTATGGGATTACGCCTCCTGGTCAGCAGGAAGGGGCAAAGAGCACCACAGCAGAGCTGTATATATAGCTCCTCCCTTCCCTCCCACTCCAGTCATTCTCTTTGCCTGTGTTAGTGATAGGAAGAGGTAAAGTGAGGTGTTAGTTTAGATTCTTCAATCAAGAAGTTTTTTATTTTTAAATGGTGTCAGTGAGTACTATTTTTCTCAGGGAGAAATCGTCAGTCAATAACTTCCCAAGAGGAGTGGAGACATCTTATTTTCTGCCTTGATGTTGATGATCTTAGCAAACATTATCTAAGATCCTGCTGGTTCCCACAGAGCGGTTGAAGGTAGTGTAAAGAAACATCTTCAGTGTGGAGAACCGTGTCATGCTACAAGCAGCATTGAGGTATGTTCAGTCATTTGTTTCTGGGGAGACTAGATACATCAGAACAGGCTGACATTATTCCCTAACTGGGGAGGGGTAATCAGTATGCACTATATGAATGGAAATGGTGTACCTGGAATTCCCTTTTATCTTGATTACTTATCAGTGTGCTTGGTGTTTCACTTTTGCATATACTGTGTGGGCTGATGCTGGGAGATGCGGTTTGCTGCTTTAGGGCTGTCGTTATTATGTTATTATAACTGACTTGGCAGAGAGCAATATTCAATGATTGTTGCGATTTTATTATTTAAAGTGTGTGTATCAGAGGGGCACATGGCGTTTTTAGTGATATAAGTTGGGAATCCGACATGTTGTTTTTCTTCCCATGCGGGTCTCAGTACGGCTCGAGTTACACCCACGGTGGGCAGGGCCTAGTTTCGCGTGCTCACCCGCGCAGTATTCATCCGGATCGGCAGCAAGGTCCTGGGCTCCGGTGGGGCCTAAGTCAGTTTTTACATGAAGGGGTACAGAGAGACTTAGGAGCGCTACTCAAGGAGGATCAGTGTGATCTGGGGCAGGTAGGCGCCGCAGCAGAGCTGTGGCGAGGTGCAGGGGCCTGGAGTGTGATAAAAATTGGTATATAGCATAACCAAACAAACGGAGCAATATTGTTAAGTTAATTTGGGCACATAAGGGCACTTTTTATTGCTGCAAATGTTGTTTTGACTGATAGCAGAAAAATTGTTGCGCTTTTATTATTTAAAGGCGCAGTAGTTTATTTGTAATAGTTCAATATTTTGACTATATGATTTGACTTCAGAGCTCAATATATCAAGTAAAGAATGACTATTATTGCTATTGCTAGTCTGTTTAACATGTCTGAACTTCTGGAAAGTACTTGTTCTATGTGTTTAGATGCCATTGTGGAACCCCCTCTTACTTTTTGTCTCTCATGTACTGAAAGGGCCTTACAATGTAAAGAACAGATTTTCTTTAATGCAAGTATGTCTAAGGATGCCGCTACTTTCTCCCCAAGCGTCACAACCTTTAACGCCCACCCAAGCGACGCCGTGTTCTTCAACCGCGTCCACTTCATTTACTCTGCAGGATATGGCTGCAGTTATGTCATCTACCCTTACAGAGGTTTTATCTAAGTTGCCAGTGTTGCAGGGCAAACACAGCAGGACAGAAGCCAATCTGAATCCTGCAACTTCTGATGCTTTGTTGGCTATTTCCGATGTACCCTCACAGGGATCTGAATTGGGAGTCAGGGAACTTCTGTCTGAGGGGGAACTTTCCGACTCGGGAAGTGTGTTACCTCAGACGGACTCGGACGTCGTGTCCTTCAGATTTAAGCTTGAACACCTCCGCCTGTTACTTCGGGAGGTTTTAGTGACTCTGGATGACTGTGACTCTATTGTGGTACCACCAGAGAAATTGTGTAAGATGGACAAATACTTAGAGGTGCCTGCTTACTCTGATGTTTTTCCGGTTCCTAAGAGAACCTCGGAAATTATTACGCGAGAATGGGAAAGACCGGGTATCCCGTTCTCACCTTCTCCTAATTTTAAGAAAATGTATCCCATATCTGACACTGTCCGGGACTTTTGGCAAACAGTCCCTAAGGTGGAGGGAGCTATATCTACCCTGGCTAAGCATACAATTATTCCTATTGAGGACAGTTGTGCTTTCAAAGACCCTATGGATAAAAAATTGGAGGGTGTTCTAAAAAAGTTATTTATTCATCAGGGTTTCCTTTTACAACCAACGGCCTGCATTGTACCAGTTACAACTGCGGCTGCCTTCTGGTTTGACGCCTTAGAAGAGTCTCTTAAGACTGAGATTCCTTTAGAGGAAATTTTAGATAGAATTAAGGGTCTTAAGCTGGGTAATTCTCTTATTACAGATGCCGCCTTTCAGATTGCCAAATTGGCGGCTAAGAATGCCGGATTTGCCATTTTAGCGCGTAGAGCGTTATGGTTAAAATCTTGGTCTGCTGATGTGTCATCTAAGTCAAAGCTTTTGGCTATTCCTTTCAAAGGAAAAACCCTATTCGGGCCTGACTTGAAAGAAATCATTTCTGACGTTACGGGAGGTAAGGGTCATCTCCTACCTCAGGATAAAACAGCTAAACTGAGGGGTAAACAAAATAATTTTCGTTCCTTTCGGAACTTCAAAGGAGTCCCCTCTTCTTCTTCCGCTTAACAGGAAGGGAATTTTGCTCAGAACAAGTCCACCTGGAGACCCAACCAGGCTTGGAACAAAGGTAAACAACCCAAGAAGCCCGCTGCTGCTCCCAAGACAGCATGAAGGGGCGGCCCCCGATCCGGGACAGGATGTAGTAGGGGGCAGACTTTCTCTCTTTACCCAGGCTTGGGTAAGAGATGTTCAGGACCCCTGGACACTGGAAATCATGTCCCAAGGGTATCTACTGGAATTCAAAAATTCTCTCCCAAGGGGGAGGTTTCTTCTTTCTCGATTGTCTGTAGACCAGATAAAAAGAGAGGCGTTCTTTTGTTGTGTAAAAGACCTCTCTACTATGGGAGTAATTCGTCCCGTTCCAATACTCGAACAGGGGCAGGGGTTTTACTCAAATCTTTTCATGGTCCCCAAAAAAGAGGGCACTTTTCGACCTATTTTAGATCTAAAAAGTCTAAACAAGTTTCTCAGAGTCCCATCCTTCAAGATGGAGAGTATTCGAACAATTCTACCATTGATCCAGGAGGGTCAATATATGACTACCGTGGACTTGAAGGAGGCATATCTTTATATTCTTATCCACAAGGATCATCACCAGTTCCTAAGGTTTGCCTTCCTGGACAAACATTTTAAGCTTGTGGCTCTTCCCTTCGGGTTGGCCACAGCACCAAGGATCTTCATGAAGGTTCTAGGGTCCCTTCTGGCGGTTCTCAGGCCGCGGGGCATTGCAGTGGCGCCTTATCTGGACGATATTCTGATCCAGGCGTCGTCTTACCATCTGACAAAATCTCATACAGACATGGTTCTGTCCTTTCTGAGGACTCACGGGTGGAAGGTGAATCTAGAAAAGAGTTCACTAATTCCACAGACAAGGGTTCCCTTCTTGGGAACTCTTATAGATTCTATATCCATGAAAATGTTCCTGACAGAGGTCAGAAAGTCAAAGATTCTGAATATATGCCGAGCCCTTCAGTCCAATCTTCTACCATCAGTGGCTCAGTGCATGGAGGTGATTGGATTGATGGTGGCGGCAATGGACATCATTCTGTTTGCTCGATTTCATCTCAGACCGCTACAACTGTGCATGCTCGGGCAGTGGAATGGAGATTATGCAAATTTGTCTCCTCAGATAAGTCTGGATCAGGAGACAAGAGACTCTCTTCTTTGGTGGTTGTCGCCGGATCATCTGTCCCAAGGGACATGCTTCCGCAGACCCTCTTGGGTGATAGTGACAACGGACGCCAGTCTACTAGGCTGGGGTGCGGTCTGGAATTCCCTGAAGGCTCAGGGGGTGTGGACTCGGTCAGAGTCTTTACTTCCATTTAATATTCTGGAATTGAGAGCAATATTCAATGCGCTTCAGGCTTGGCCTCAGTTGGCTTCGGCCAAATTAATCCGATTTCAGTCGGACAACATCACGACTGTATCTTACATCAATCATCAGGGAGGAACGAAGAGTTCCTTAGCGATGACAGAAGATAATTCAGTGGGCGGAAGCTCACTCTTGTTATCTGTCAGCAATATACATCCCAGGAGTGGACAACTGGGAAGCAGACTTTTTAAGCAGACAGACGTTTCATCCGGGGGAGTGGGAACTCCATCCGGAGGTCTTTGCCACCCTGATTCTCAGATGGGGCAGACCGGAATTGGATCAGATGGCGTCTCGTCAGAATGCCAAGCTCCCAAGATACGGATCCAGGTCAAGGGATCCTCAGGCCGAACTGATAGATGCCTTGGCAGTGCCTTGGTCGTTCAACCTAGCTTATGTGTTTCCACCGTTTGCTCTCCTGCCCCGGGTGATTGCACGGATCAAACAGGAGAGGGCTTCGGTAATTCTAATTGCACCTGTGTGGCCTCGCAGGACTTGGTATGCCGATCTGGTGGACATGTCCTCTCTGCCGCGGTGGAAGCTTCCATTGAGACAGGACCTTCTCATTCAGGGACCCTTCCATCATCCAAATTTAATTTCTCTGCAGCTGACTGCTTGGAGATTGAACGCTTGATTTTATCTAAGTGGGGGTTCTCTGATTCGGTCATCGATACTTTGATTCAGGCGCGTAAGCCTGTCACTAGAAAGATGTACCATAAGATATGGCGTAAATATCTTTATTGGTGCGAATCCAAGGGCTACTCATGGAATAGAGTTAGGATTCCCAGGATTTTATCTTTTCTCCAAGAAGGATTGGAGAAAGGGTTGTCAGCAAGTTCCTTAAAGGGACAAATTTCTGCTTTGTTGATTTTACTACACAAGCGTTTGACAGATGTTCCAGACATTCAGTCTTTTTGTCAGGCTCTGACTAGAATCAAGCCTGTGTTTAGACTAATTGCTCCACCCTGGAGTTTGAATTTAGTTCTTAATGGTCTTCAAGGGGTTCCGTTTGAACCCATGCATTCCATAGATATTAAGTTGTTATCTTGGAAGGTTCTATTTTTGGATGCTATTTCTTCTGCTCGTAGAGTTTCTGAGCTTTCAGCGTTACAATGTGACTCTCCTTATCTTATTTTCCATTCTGATAAGGTGGTTTTACGTACCAAACCTGGTTTTCTTCCTAAGGTTGTTTCTAATAAGAATATTAATCAGGAAATTGTTGTTCCTTCATTGTGTCCTAATCCTTCTTCTAAGAAGGAGCGTCTGTTGCATAACTTGGATGTTGTCCGTGCCCTGAAGTTTTACTTGCAGGCGACTAAAGAATTTCGTCAATCATCTTCATTATTTATTGTTTTTTCTGGAAAGCGTAGGGGCCAGAAAGCTACGGCTACCTCTCTTTCTTTTTGGCTGAAGAGTATCATCCGTCTGACATATGAGACTGCTGGACAGCAGCCTCCTGAAAGAATTACGGCTCATTCCACTAGGGCTGTGGCTTCTTCATGGGCATTTAAAAACTATGCTTCTGTTGAACAGATTTGCAAGGCTGCAACTTGGTCGTCTCTTCACACTTTTTCCAAATTTTACAAATTTGATACTTTTGCTTCATCTGAGGCTGGTTTTGGGAGAAAGGTTCTTCAAGCAGTGGTGCCTTCCGTTTAGGTTCCTGTCTTGTCCCTCCCTTTCATCCGTGTCCCATAGCTTTGGTATTGTATCCCATAAGTAAGGATGAAATCCGTGGACTCGTCATATCTTGTAAAAGAAAAGGAAATTTATGCTTACCTGATAAATTTATTTCTTTTATGATATGACGAGTCCACGGCCCACCCTGTCATTTCTAAGACAGGTATTTACTTATTTTTGTTAAACTTCAGTCACCTCTGCACCTTTGGCTTTTCCTTTCTCTTCCTAACTTTGGTCGAATGACTGGAGTGGGAGGGAAGTGAGGAGCGATATATACAGCTCTGCTGTGGTGCTCTTTGCCACTTCCTGCTGACCAGGAGGCTTAATCCCATAAGTAAGGATGAAATCCGAGGACTTGTCATATCGTAAAAGAAATAAATGTATCAGGTAAGCATAAATTTCCTTTTTCTTGAACATGTCAGAGGCCAGTGTGGCCAATCAGAAGTGTATCGATCACACCATTGACTTTAATCAGGGCACACTCCAGATCCCACCTCAAGTGCAGGATCTGAAGCTTGTCCTGAATAAAGTCAATAGTGCAATCACCACACATCTGATTGGCTGCACCACCTTATGGAACATCTGACATGCTAAAAGTGACAAATTCCCTGTTTTTATTCTATTTAACATGTAGAATGGACCACTATGGGGCATATTGTTACATTAACTGATTTGACTTTTTCTTTGGAGATGCCAGTGTCATATTGAATAATTGGTGATTGAATCAAGGTCTCATATGAACAAAATTACTCATTTACATACATGTAGATTTTACAAATAAGTTGTCAGGGCTGGGAGGCCACAAAAAATGTCTGGTTGCAGCAGAGAGTATATGTCCAAGGGTGTTGCTGAAGGGTTTAGGGGGAATACGACATGGGGAACAATCAGACTAAACTCATAATCCATCGCAGTCCTGAACAAAACACAGGTCAATTGGGAGCTCTGCATTTAGGATGTTATATTTACAGTATATGTTTAGGGTTTTAACAGTGGTGTTGCTGGAAAGTAACAATAGTGAGGGTACTTGTTGTTGGAGGCCCACCAGCGTTTTGGGGGCTGAATTGGGAGGAGCAAGTCAGACTGTGGGCATGGCTGAGGGGGACGGGTGGAACTGGGGATGCCATCAGCAGAGTGATTGTGCAAAAAGCAAGGGGGTCATCGTTTGTGGGCACATGGGTGGGGCAAGCTATTATGCTGTTTCCACTGGGTATTACATGGCACGGACTGCTTTTTGGACTTTGTGTTACTGCAGATTTTGTGAATGACTAGTTGTTGATTATTTTTGAAGTATGGAATTTCCTTGTAAATTGAGGGTGCTCAATCATATGCATGAATACAGTCTTTGTTGCAGTTTATAGGTTCTATTTTGGGGAATTACAATCAGACATTCAGCGCCACAAGTATGCAGATAGCAACTACAAACTAGCTGTCCCAGACTTAATTTAAATCCTCTGTGTTTAGTGGCAACTAAACTGTGATGTGTTTAGACTCAACTATTGTTTTTGGGGGGTTATAAACATTGTGAAAACATCTTATATAAGCTTGTGAATATTTTGTGTGTGCTTTTTTTTGTATTGTCTTTAAATCTATTAAAATAACCAAGTTTTACTTAGTAAAAGCACCAGAATTATACTTTTGATAACAGAAACATGTGGTTAAACTTGCCAACGCTGTAAGAAATGTGTTTCACAGGCTTTTCCAAAGGTTTTCTTACAGAACTACACAGAAGATATACACAGACAATGCAAAAGTAAACCATGACAGCTGATTAATTCACTATTGATAACAACTGTCTAATGTATTAAATGCATTTTTTTCTTGTAACCCTAAATGTGTTTATCAAAAATACTTAGTTTCATTTAATTTGTGACACACAATGGATTACTGTAAAGCCAACCTCCACTGAAAACCTCAGCAAACAGTGTTTCCAGTGGAGCAGGGAATTATGGGTAAGTGTATGCAAATGAGGCTCACAATGCCCCATCATTTTGCTTCATTTTTAAAGGGATAGTAAAGTCAAATTGAAACTTTCATGATTCAAACACAGCATGCAATTTTAAACCACTTTCCAATTTACTTTTATTGTCTAATTTGCTCTGTTCTTTTGTTTTCCTTGTTAAAAGCAATTAAACTATGTAGGCTCAGAGAAAGCAGGGCATTACTGGGAGCTAGCTGCTGATTGGTGGATGCACAAGAGAGCATCTGCGCCACAGTTATTATTGTAAAAAAAAAAAACACTGCAGAAAACAAGCCAACATGATGTTGAAATAGTAACCTCCAAATATTCTGGGAGTGACATAGACCTCAATTTTAGGTGACACTGATTTTACCTGAAAATATGTTAAAGTAGTTACATAATAAACAATTTCATAATACAAAGACAATGCATTAACTTTTATTTTAAATTTTTAAATGAACATTAGATTTGTTTTCTAACAAACCAGGGTTGTTGTTTTTTTTGTTTTTTTGTTTTTTTTTATTTCCCTGTACCCTGTATCATGTGACAGCCATCAGCCAATCACAGACTTATATACATGTATACTGGGAACTCTTGCACATGCTTAGTAGGAAATGGTTCCCCAAAAAGTGTGCATATAAAGAGTCTCTTACAGTGTTTTTACAGAAATTAATAAAGCGGATGACAGATCTTATTTCTTTGTAGCTCTCTGTATTAAGAGTATTTACAGGCATACAAGGGTAAAGTAACAAAGCTAAACATTACCAATTAAATTTATTTTATAAATATTTGGTAACATAAAAAATGACAATATACAGTAGTGTATTAGTGCTGCTATTTAAAGAGTTATGTTCCGTTACTATGATTGTTATTAACCTTTACTGTTTATTTCCCCAGCCTCCTCCCAGAGTCCATAAACCTCGATTCAGGAAGAAAAGTATAACTGCCTCTACCACAGAAACAGCGTGAGTGCAGCCAGCATCAACTCCACAGAATGTTTGTTCTCTCTGCCTTAAAAAAATGCAATTCACAAACCACACAGCAAGAATGGTACCAGAGCCCTAAAACTCAAACACGGCTTGTACTGAGCATCTGCCTCTGCCACACAATATGAAAATCATTCGAAACTCTGAAGGTTTACAGATGTCAGTTTGTGCTTTGTATAGCAGCTATGGAAAAATACTAGTTGTATTATGATTACTCTGAACATTTGCACTGGCTAAATAGCAGTTTCTCACTACTGATATTGAACAGACGCTCCCATGTACTGACCTGTAACAGTGACCAGCGCACTCATTGTTATGGATTGGTCCACAGACAGGAAGTTGATCGGCAGCCATCTTGGATATAGGTTCAACAATCATACTTAATTAAACAATTGATGTTCTTTGTTAAGCTTTATCACCTGAAAGGTAGAAGTTATTCTAAGATGTTATAGCTGTGTAAGTGAACATTTTATTTTGATCTTTTTTCTTATAGCCACTTGTACTTTTTAATGGAGCTTTGTGAAATATGTCCTCTTACATGTATACTGCTTCTTGAGCCATTATCTTCACTGCCCGAATGTCATATATCAGTCATACATATCAGACAAATAATGCCATAAAGCAGGAAATGATACTTACGACAAAGAATAGTGGGACCTTATGGGACATGCAAGTAGATGTTTTTCTGATATATATATATATATATATATATATATATATATATATATATATATATATATATATATATATATATATATATATTTTGTGTGTAAAATGACTATGTAACACCTTTATATCAAAGGATATCTACAAAACATTATGTACTTCTGGGGCCCAGGCATTGAGGTAAAATAATGTGGTTCTCAGTATATAAATTATTTATGTAAGTCCATGTGTATCTGTTTCTTTTGGTGTGTCATTTTAGACATTAAAAGGGTAATGTACTGGACTCTGTCACCACAGTTTGAAGTCTGTGAGTCTATTGATTGTCCATTAAAATGTCCTTTGTGCCAGCTATGGGCATATTTACCATGGATTTGTATGACATATTGCAACTCTAGTTATACAAATGACCACAGCGACGTTAGGGGTCTCATGCGTAGTAAGGTGGGATATCCATTAGTAGGATGTATGGCGTTTGTACGCTTCTACAACTGGAGATGAGCACAATAAGATAAATAATGTCTATACTGCACATGATTGACACATTGTACAGTATTTGCTTAGAAGCCAATGACAGAAATTATTCAAAGGTTTTTAAAAGCTTTTTTGTTTACCATTGTAAGCAACACAGATTTCACTATCACTGTATAAAAACAACAGCATCTGCTCTTCACAATGAGAGACACTATAATAAGAGTCCTAGATTCTCACTCACAAGCCATAAACACTGTTTGAATTACTCTAATACCCAGAAACAGCTTGTGCAGGAGTTCTTTATATTACACCTATTACCTTCAAAATATTACACACATCAATATGACACACACCTACCCATACATATAAACCCATCTCAAGTTTTCTAATTCTGAGGACTAATCTTAGGCTGCTAAGATTTCATTGTGAAATTTGCAAATTAATGAAATAATTATTTAAAGAGACATTCAACTCAATTGATTTCTATCCTACATATGGAAACAAGTTAACAATATATTATAAAACTGTTTTGATTTTGAAACAGGAAATTGAAAAAAAACCCAACACCCCACTCTAGTGCAAACCCGATCGCATATTCTCATGTGCACTAACCCGACATGAAAATATGAATATTTCCCTTTCCAATGTTCTTCAATATTTATTCATAAATAAATATTTCTACATATATCTGATGGGGGTTTTTTGTACTATATATCTCTTAATAATCCTGACGAGCACAAACACCTGCAATAAACCCCTTATCGCTTGCGTGCAAACGTTTGCGCTCTACTCGTAATCTGACCCTAAGTATTTAATGTCCTTTTAAGCCCAAAAAAATGTTGCACATAAAATGTATGCCAAATGCATTAATGCAGGAAGAACACTCTAAACAGATGTGCATTTGTAATGATACCCACTATAAAAGCTTATTAAAGAAATGGAAAAACCATTCTTTCCTACTGTCCCCCACTGCTCAGTAACAAGACCGCTATTTTAAAATAAGATACTTTCAAGATTTGAAGCATTTTGTTCTATACTATAAACTCTGTCCCTATCCTTTTCAAATAATTGCCCACACCAGGGTACCAGTTACCGCAGAATTTCCTAGTGAATAAATCATTTATCACCAAAACAATCGACTAACTGATTTACTCCAATATCCCAAGTTGTCCTCAGCAGGAGAGATGGATAAGGGGAAATTAAGTTTAATAATGGCAGCACCTTTATAGAAACTAAACCTTTACACATATCTTTAATATTTAAATGACTAATATAACTAAAAAAAACACATCTATATATTTGCTTTAAATACATCATTAAATATAGCATGTATTTTCTGTTTTATATCCCTTTAAGATAGACTGCAGATTCTATTTGGCGATTTTTTTTTATCCTGAATTCAGCTGAACAAAATGCATGACAGGAACAGATGCTTTGGTGTGATACAGAATGAATTCATAGTTTGATAAAGCCATACAGTGTTAAATAGAATTTCTCTATCATCTTGAGTTCAGTGTCTGTGAATATTCGGTTATTGCTGTAACATATTAATAGATTTATAATTGCAGTGTACTTCTACTTAATTGTGCATATACTAATTATTTATATTATGGAAAAATATTTCAGGGCATCCATTATGTTACAAATGCTGTCACATACAGTACATAGATTTTATTTTTTGTTCATACATAGAATTATGTCACATTATGTCACACGTAACTTGCAACTGCATGTTTAAACCTTAAACCAGGATTACTTTGTCGCTGTTATAAGATTATTAAAGTGATTCTCTAAAGGTAAATTACACCTTGATTGCTGTGTATCACACTAAGAATTCAAAAGGCATTCAGTATAGTGCTTAATAAAACAAAGCATTTCAAAAGCACATTGAATGTAATCAAATTAAGCAGAAAAACGTATTAATTATGTGCATCAAAGTTTGTATTAAAAACCTGCAGCAAAATGTGATTTTACATTAAAGGGACATGAAACCCCTAAACCTTTAAGCAAAGGATAACAAGAGAAGGAAGCAAATTAAATAATAGATATAAATTGGAAAGTTGTTTAAAATTGTATGCTCTGTCTAAACTATGAATGTCTGATTATGACTTTACTGTCCCTTTAAGCTATAAAAATTCTATTTTACCCTTTCATCGGAAAAAAATCTATTTAATGTGAACAGAAAAACTCCTATTTAGCGTACAGTGTCATTTCCAAAGCTAAAGTTGAAATCACCACAAAGAGATCAAAGGGGTTCCTTACATTTTCTATTGTAAAGTCAGTCCTGGAGCCTTGGTGAGTGGGCTGGAAGGGGAATTCTTTGGGCATGAAGGAACTTTTCTTGAAGTTGTGGTATTCTCTAAGCATGCCGGGTGCCCCTGTCACATTTGCTGTCCCCTTGGAGATTCTGCATTCATTACGCAACTCACTGAGACTTCCAACTTCAGCCCTTTTCTTAGAGAATTCAGTGCGGGCTCCCTATACAAGCGATCTGCGTGATATTTCTCGCCATGCTGACAAATTCTAGATAAAAGTGAACACATTGAGGCAGATTCATTAAGGAATTGACAATTCTTTTGTTATTCTTTGGGATTTAGTTACTACAGAATAAAGATGTGTGTGTGATCTTTAGTAAAGAGGCTGTATAGAAATTTCAGTGGAAAGGCATTTAATGACTGAATCACGATTATATACTCACACGTGTAGTCACATTATTCCTACTAGTAATTACGCTTTTTTCTCTAACGTTTCTCCCCTGTATAGTCTACTAATGAAGGTAGTATTCATTCATTAATTTGGCCTGTTTGAGGAAAACATGAACACTCATATTATTATAGGCAATTATTATGTGACACCACAAACCTATCATGTGAGAGCCTTTTAATTGCACATAGTAACACAATATACTGCCACATCTTTATTGGTCTGTGCGCCCTAGACAAATCAGCAAAATATGTATCAGGTATATGATACTCTTTATATCATGTCTACAAAATGTCTTATTCTCAAAACCATCTGCTGTTCTAATTATGTATTTGTAATCACAATCTTTCACTTCATTTATCAGCAAATTGATTTTTGTTCTTCTAATTAATGTGCAGGTGAGTTTAATAGACTTTTTTTGTACAAATCACAAACATACACAGCTCCTCCCTCAACCATTGACAAGAGTGTGACAATCTGTTCAGGACATGTATCACGTTATTTAGTACTTTCAATAAAGCAGAGAACCTAATTCCTTAATGAAAGAACAACCAAGGCTTATAAAGATGTTTGTGCAGCAGCAGACAATGAATAAAATATAAGCACTTAAAGGGATAGTAAATATGGGCTTTCATAAAACTCTTGTTAACTCTATTTTTGTACAAACCTATGTGCTTGCTTATCTGACAAGGCTCCAGCCAATCAGATTCCATACTACCTGCCCTGTAGACTCTAACAAGAGCACATTCCTACTCCATTGGTTAGAGCATATAGATCATATAAGACAGCAGTAAAAAGGGCTTGTGAGTTGCGACAGGGGCTGCTAGCACAACATACTTTACAAATGCTTTACAAGGATATGCATGGGTGTATTTAGTATCCAGTCTCACTGACACATTAGCTTGTGCTACACAAGTAAAGCTCTTCATTCACTAGGGATTCTTAAACCAGTATATTGAGGGGTGTTCATTATTGTGTCTACATTACAGTCTATAGGATGAGGTGTCATTATATCCTAGCCTGTCAGGGTGTCCCAAAGTCTGCAGGATTGTGAAGCATTTCCTATGTAAATGTTACTAGTTTATACATTTGTAATGTCAAATATAAAACTACAAAATGTGTAAAAATGTAATTTTTTTGTATATTTCACAGTCATTTGTAGCTCTTAATTGCCTGATTTATGGCATTAGACTCACTTTACCTTGTTCTTTGTCATTATAACGTAAAGGAGAATGGAACCCAACATTTTCTTTCATGATTCAGATAGAACATATCATTTTAAACAACTTTCCAATTTACTTCTATTATCTAATTTGCTTTGTTTTCTTAGTATACTTTGTTGAAAAGCATAGCTAAGTATGCTTGAGAGCAGCAATGCACTACTAGGAGCTAGCTGCTGATTGGTGGCTGCATATATATGCCTCTGTCAGACATTGTGTTCAGCTATCTCCCTATAGTGCACTGCTGCTCTCAACAAAGAATAACAAGAGAATGAAGGAAATGTGATAATAGAAGTAAGCATGGTAAGATGTATTGATTACAAAAAGTAACAGCACTAAAATAAAATAAAAATGTGCAAACAACTTTTCAATATAAATATTGGTGTTTATTTAAAGTGTAAAAATCGCAATTTAAATTCGCAAAAGTATATATGGCATAGGCAAGTGTTGTTGCAAACTCTAAACAAACCTAGCTTGAATGAGCTAAATGGTAATAAGTTACACACTTTGAAATGTATTGCAAACTAGTTGCATCTTAATACATTGAGCGAAATACAATAAAAATGGTAACAATAAAAACAATGACAATAAAAACAAACATACAAAAGTATGAGTAAAAGTTAGTAGCAAGTAGCAACCTACTGGTCTGGCCAGACAACTCAAACAATATACTCGCTACGCGTTTCTGGGTCACGCCCCTTCATCAGGTGTAAATTTAGTAGGGCGCGACCAGCTGCTAAATACCCAAATGACATCACATTTCCGGATATTTTTAACTGACTAAATGCTCGAAAGTGGCCATCTTTAAAATGGGCGTAATATAAATAAATCCCTATTGATCAATACAAATATATGCTTTAATAGGAAAATAATGCTAAGGTTTCAATATGTTAATATATATTTATTATTTATTTTTGTTTTATTTGGTCTTATATTCTAGTTGAACCTATCTCCAAGATGAACGGTTGTCCTTAGGATTGTGGATTTTGTTATAACTATTGATGCTATTTTTAGAATTGTCTGTCAGTCAAACTAATAGCGACAAATATATTAAGATCCTATTACCATTGTCAAATAGTGTACATATATCAATAGTGATTTATTCACATCATGCCCATTTTCAAGATGTTACCTATCTTTTAGGTGACAGGTTTATCTTTGAACATTCTGTCAGTTGTAATATCCGGAGCTAGTATATTGATTGAGCTAAATCGACAATACTATTTTATTTTTAGAGTTGCTAGTAAGTTAAGAGACTAGCGATTAATATATTGAGACCTTAGCATTATTTTCCTATTAAAGCATATATTTGTGTTGATCAATAGGGATTTATTTATATTATGCCCTTTTTAAAGATGGCCACTTTTGAGCATTTAGTCTGTTAAAAATATCTGTAGATAATCTATTGGTTAAGTCAAACCGGAAATGTGATGTCATTTGGGTATTTAGCAGCTGGTCGCACCCTACTAACTTTACACCTGATGAAGGGGTGTGACCCAGAAACACGTAGTGAGTATATTGTTTGAGTTGTCTGGCCAGACCAGTAGGTTGCTACTTACTGCTAACTTTTCCTCATACTTTTGTATGTTTGTTTTTATTGTCACTGTTTTTATTGTTACCATTTTTATTGTATTTCGCTCAATGTATACACCTGCATTTTACAATAATATTTAGAGAGAGAAAAGGTTGGAGACAGTCTTGAGTTCTCCTGGACACCCCTTGTATAAAGCTAACACAGTACACTCTGCTGCTCTTAGGCAGTGAGTATATTTGTAGCTAGGTGTATAACATAATGAAATGTAACAATGTTGAACTTAGGAGAGACACAGGTGCTAAAACTCCAGTTTAGGTAATTAGATGTCCATTTTCTCTTTATTCTCCTTTTTTTGGAGGGACACATGTTTAAGAAAATAAATTAGTCTAAAAAGTGAGGACATACACTTAGTGCAGGGCTCAAAATATCAATGGTGTCAAAATGGTCTGATACCTGTTTTTTATCTCACATATTTTTCTTTTCTTCTACTCTTCTAGTGGTAAATGTAGCATAAAGTGTCAATACCTATAATATATATCCATATTTTCCTTCTTGAAATAAAAAATATAATTATTTCAAAATACATCATTTATATGTCCTGTAAAATACTATGTAATTTGTGTCTTTTGAGTACTGCTGTATTTATGTGACGTTTTAATAGGTGCCTCAGCATAGCACTATGTACTGACCTATGCACTATGCCATTTTGTAATTTCTACCATTTAGTTAAACGATCTGTACCTCGCTTAGCACAACATTTCAGATAGTGTCCTGTGTGTGCACTTTGTATAATATTCACTGGCCTGTAAATATAACTAAAGCTGTTGTGGAAATATTTTTCAGTCAACACAAATTTTAGGGAATAATAAATAAATAATAAATGTTTTGCTTTAAAGCTTTCCAGCACTTAACAAAACCAACTGGATCTTTCAGTTTAAATGATTTAATTTGTATATTTGTTAAAGGAAAATATTTAAATATGTAGCACGATAACTGTGGAAGCTTTGAATTTCACGTTCACAGTGGTTTCCTGAGAAGGAGTAATAGTTTATAGTACAATTAATTATGACATTTCTTTAGCTTTAGTTGCAATGGCAGATGGATTAAAGGGACAGTAAAGTCAAAATTAAAATGTTTTTATTCAAAGTATGAAATTTTAAACAATTTTCCAATTGACTTCTATTATCAAAATGTGCTCTGTTTTCTTGGTATCCTTTGTTAAAGAGCAGATAGACTCAGGAGCACGCCGTGTCTTAAATATTATATGGCAGCAGTTTTTTTTTAAAACTATATTTGTAATGATATTATACACTGCTGTAAACACTGCAGTCTCACTATTTAACAATGTAATATAAACATTGCTGCCGTAAAGTGCTCTTGAGATGTAAACGCTCATGATGTGTAGGTATGATATTCAAAAAAGTCAATTGGGCAGTAGAGATAAATCGAAAAGTAACTTAAAAATGTATCTCCTGTCTCAATCATGAGTTTAATTTTGACTTTACTGTAAGCTTTATTTAAATCAAATACACATAAATACAAATACATAAACAAATTCATTTTTTTTGTGAGAATAAGAGGAGGAATAAACTGCTTCAGGCTTCATTTTTCTTGATAGAACTTGCACAATTAATCAATAAGTGCATAATAAAAAGACAACGCAAAAGCCTTTAGTTTGAATTTTACACGAGTAGTAGATTTTTTTTTTACATTTTCCTTCCCAATGCATCATGTGACAGCCATCAGCCAATCACAATATGCATATACGTTTTTCATGTGAATCTTGCACATGCTCAGCAGGAAGTGGTGCTTTAGAAAGTGTGCTCATAAAAAGATTGTGCACATTTTGATAATGAAAGGGAGTTTGAAAGTTGTTTAAAATTGTGTGCTCTTACTGAATCATGAAAGTTTAATTTTTGTGCATATTTTGCACCTCGAATTTTACAACTAATCCATGATTTTCCTATTTTTGGAGTTGCTGTCCTAATGTGTCCATGCTGAAGATGGACACAAACATAATCTAATGTGTTAGACTCTGTTATTTGCATATCATTACCCACAATCCAGAGCTGCAGTGGAAGAAATGTTGAACCTTTGTGACACATATGATTTACATAACCTTTTTTTATTTTAATATTAACAATAAACACAAATTGAGTGCCTGCTTTATGTTTTTTATTATGAAACTTGTGCCACACTTGTAAAAATAACACACTAATGTAAAAAGTATATTTGTTGCTTCAACTTGTGAAAATGTTCTGTTTGTTTAAAGGGACACTAAACCCAATTCTTTTCTTTCATGATTCAGATAGATTATGCCATTTTAATCAACTTTCTAATTTACTCCTATTATCATTTTTTCTTCGTTCACTTACTATCTTTATTTAAAAAGCAGAAATGTAAATCTTAGCAGCCAGCCCATTTTAGGTTCAGCACCATGGATAACGCTTGCTTATTGGAGGCTTATATTTACCCACCAATAAGCAAGCATAACCTAGGTTCTCAACCAAAAATGGTCCGGCTCCTATGCATGACATTCCTGCTTTTTAAATAAAGATACCAAGAGAATGAAGACAATTTGATAATAGGAGTAAATTAGAAAGTTGCTTAAAATTGCATGCCCTATCTGAATCATGAAAGAAACAATTTTGGGTTTAGTGTCCCTTTTACAACATTTCTACTCTATGTGGTTAGGTCCATATTATATAATAGCCTTCAGCATGACCAATCTGTTCAAAAAATAAATATATAAAAAGCTATTTTATCTTTTACCAAGTTATTATAAGTGTTTGAGATTTGATCAGCTTCAAATAGACAGTAAACACATTATGCACCATTTTTTTTTTTTGCGCATCAAAAAAAAAACTTTATTGAAAAAAAATGTGAATCATTTATGCACCGTTTTTACCCAAAATATGTCACATGCCCTTTTAAACCTTTTATTTATTTAACAACCTTTTATTTAGACTTAACTTTTGTGTCAAGTTTGATGGAAAGAATACCCAAACCTCACCTAGTGTAGCCACTGATGAGAGACATCTGTTAGTCGTACACATAAACCAGTGCATTTCTTATTTATCCTAAGTATCTGGCAGGCCAGAGGAGTTTCCATTACATTTGTTATTGCCTTTGTATATTTTGGTTATTTGTATGATTTCTAACTGTATGTGCTGCATGTTGTTTTTTTATTTATTTTTTTAACTGCTGTCTGTAATTTTAATTGAAATAAAACAGTTGCTGAGCTCACAAGATTAAAGTTTGATTATTTTACTGTTATAATTAATTCTAATTAAGACAGGTGTGCTTATGCCTGCGCACTATTAAACATTGTACTGAGCAGTGTGAACACATACAAATCATTAAACTAGAGCATCAGGTGTGAACTGAACAGTTGGACCAAGGGCCCGATACTTAAGGGGGCTCCAAGGGGGACCGCTTGTGTGCTGCTCATGCTCATGATCACAGTTTGTTAAATGATCTAGAGCGGCAACGACAATTGAGCTACTATAGTGGTTGTGACTGTGAGGGAGCAGGTGGCAGCAGGCAGACAAATTGTAGCATGGGACAGTAGTGGTTTTGGGAAGCAGAAGATGAGCTAGCACAGACAGCTGCGCTAGCAGTAACTAGGTAGACAGAGTGGGATGCCCTGTCCCTGGAGTGGGTGTCCTGTGCCTGGAGTGGGTGTCCTGTGCCTGGGTAGGTCTGTTGCTCTGGGGCCCTGTAGTGTGGAGTCTGACCCTGCAGGGAAAAGAGCGAACCATGTCACTTCCTGTTACGTTACATCAGCTGTTCTACACATTTTGGCCCTAATGCGCATGCGTGCCAGCGTCATCACATACCTGGCCGCATATGTCACTGGCAAACTATTTAGACCTGTGAAATTCAGAAGCCTTTTTATAGCGCATGAGTGGGATTTTCTATTACAAATGGGGGGCTTTTATGGAAAGCTGTTTATTCGTCTCCTCGGCAATACTCGGAAGTCCACTGCAACTACATCCATTAAGCTGAGTCTCTGTGCGTGTATGACAAACAGCCACTCGGCTATCGCCACTGCTTCTTCTGCTGATCCAATGCTTACTGCTGCAACAAATGTTTAAACAATGACATTGAAGGGAGCCTGTGAAAAGCTGCATTGGATCAGCAGAAGAAGCAGTGGCGATAGCCAAGTGGCTGTTTGTCATACACGTACAGAGACTCAGCTTAATGGGAGTAGTTGCGGGGGGGGGGGGGGCGACTTCCGAATATTGCAGAGGAGACGAATAAACAGCTTTCCATAAACCCCCCCATTTGTGATAGAAAATCCCACGCATGCGCTATAGAAAGGCTTCTGAATTTCACAGGTCTAAATAGTTTCCCAGTGAGGTATGCGGCCAGGTATGTGATGACGCTGGCACGCATGCGCATTAGGGCCAAAATGTGTAGAACAGCTGATGTAACATCACAGGAAGTGACATGGTTTGCTCTTTTCAAAATTTCGGCCCCTTAACAGAACACCTGCTTATGGGTCTTACAGTGGTAGCTGATGGGGCTTATGTAGGTTAAAGAGAGGGTACTTATGGGGGTTACAGGGGTGCTTATGGGGCTTATGTAGGTTAAAGAGGGGGTACTTATAGGGGTTACAGGGGTGCTTATGGGGCTTATATAGGTTACAGAGGGGGTGCTTATGGGGGTTACAGGGGGTGCTTATGGGGGTTACAGGGGGTGCTGATGTGGCTTATGTAGGTTACAGAGGGGGTACTTATGGGGGATACTGGGGGTGCTTATGGGGCTTATGTAGGTTAAAGAGGGGGTGCTTATGGGGGTTACAGGGTGTGCTTATGGGGGTTACAGTGGGAGCTGGTGGGGCTTATGTAGGTTGCAGAGGGGGTACTTATGGGGGTTACAGGGGGTGCTTATGGGGCTTATGAAGTTTACAGAGCGGGGTACTTATGGGGGTTACTGGGGGTGCTGATGGGACTTATGTAGGTTACAGAGGAGGTACTTATGGGGGTTACAGGGGGTGCTGATAGGGCTTATGTAGGTTACAGAGGAGGCACTTATGGGGGTTACAGGGGGTACTGATAGGACTTATGTAGGTTACAGAGGCGGTACTTATGTAGGTTACAGAGGGGGGTACTTATGGGGGTTACAGGGGGTGCTTATGGGGGTTACAGGGGGTACTTATGGGGGTTACAGTGGGAGTTGGTGGGGCTTATGTAGGTTAAAGAGGGGGTACTTATGGGGGTTACAGGGGGTACTTATGGGGGTTACAGTGGGAGATGGTGGGGCTTATGTAGGTTAAAGAGGGGGTAATAATAAGAAGGGTGATAAAGAAGAAGGCGCCAACATAGCATATATCAGTGTGTACAGGTCAACTCCCACGCATATATCAAAGCGTACTTACAAGATGTCAAGCACTTGAAAAGTGCCACAAGAGCCTTCTGGAGCATTCACAGCTGACCAGGTAGCTGATCTATCGTGACTCCCGTCAATCCTTTAAGCAGCGGCTACCCTCCTGTTTGTTCACAGTCCGCTGAATCTCTGGGTCTCTTTCCCTTACCGCTCTCACCACCAGAAAGAAAATCCTCTAGTGTTGGTTTCACCGATTTGTGTAAATATACCGGCAACCGGATACTCCAGGTGAATAGAAAGTGACTTATACTCGAGCCATGATGTATAAGATAAAAACACTGTTTATTAAAAACAAGTAAATCACAACGCGTTTCCCGGTCTCACAGACCGCTTCCTCAGGTGAATACTCTTAATTTTAATCCTCTTGATGACATTTTTTGTGCTCTGTATCTTAACACAGTTAGCCAAGAGTTTTCCGATTTTATCCCCAAAGCGATAGAATTTCGCTCTGAGTCTAAGATCCTTAATATTATTTTTTTGTTCTGTTATTATTGCCCATTCCGCTCTTGCTTTTATATATCTGTCCCAATTTTCTTTTGTAGGCGAGCCAATATAGGCGTTATATCTATTTTTTAAATAACTTGAGCACTGATTTTCTTTCCGATTTGCATCTTTCCTAGCATTAATAGCGTATTTTCTGATTTCCCCCCTTAGGACAGCTTTAGCTGTTTCCCAGAAGGTTTCCTCTTTGTAATTATCTGCTGGATTATTTAGTTTATATACATGCCATTGCTGCATTATCCAATTCTTAAATTTAACATTGGATGTAAGATATATTGGAAACTTGTAGCTTCTGGCTGTATCGTATATCCGTTCCCCCCAAAGCATCTTAAGCGAGATTATAGCGTGGTCTGAGATTGTAAAGTCTCCAATCTCTAATTCTGGTTTTAAGCCTAATACAGCTGTTGATACTAAGAAAAAGTCAATTCTAGACAGTGATTTATACTTTTTAGCTTGACATGTATATGCTCGTGTGGTGGGATTATACAGACGCCACGCATCAGTTAAATTAAGATCTTTACAGAATTTCTTAAGCACTTTATTTGACGTTCTATTTTCCATCTCCTTATTTGCGGTTTTCAATCTATCTAAGTTATTAAATGTCATGTTAAAGTCACCTGCTATTATCATAGTGAAGTCTAGAAATTGATATAACTTATTTCTTAAATCTAACCAAAATGTTTGATCATTTTTATTTGGGCCATATACATTACAGATTACAAATATTCTATCCTTAACTCGAATTTTAATTATTATATATCTTTCTTTAATATCGACCTCTTTTAATAGAATTTGATATTCCAAATTTTGATGCAATAGAATTGCCACTCCCCTTTTCCTAGATGTACATGGTGTAGCTATTACTTCTTGGACCCAGTTTACCTTTAATTTATCACTTTCAGCTTTGGTGAGGTGCGTCTCTTGGATTAGCGCTATATCCGCTTTACTTTTTTTAATATCAGCAAGTAAACGCTTCCTCTTTATTGGGCTGGTTATTCCGCCCACATTCCATGATATTATTTTAGTATTAGCCATACCTAAAGCTTAATTCTATATCCCTGAACAAGAGTGGGAGAGAAGAGAGAAGAGGAGGAGGGAGGGGGGGCAAAAGAGAGAGGGAGAAAAAAAAAAAAAAAAAAATTTTTTATATAAAACCATTTTTCAGTGGCTCCCGCCGCCATTCTTTTTTAAAAATTCTGATACCTCCTGACTGGATCTGAGAAAGCTAATTTTATCTTCTGCAATGATCTTTATATTCGCAGGGTATACCATTCTAGCTAAGAAGCCTTCCTGTATCAATTTTGTGCAATATGGAGCCATTTCTCTCCTTTTAAGCATAGTCTGGGCCGAGAAATCTTGGAAAATTAAAACCTTATTTTTTGCTATTTCCAGATTATTAACTCCTCTATAGGCTCTAAGAATGCTTACTTTATCTTGAAAATTCAAGAACTTAATCATTATTGGTCTCCTATATGTTCCATTTTCTGATGGGGCTTTTGAGTAACCTGTTCTATGTGCCCTCTCTATTGGTATATCTCTATCCTGTGTGTTTATTCCCAAAGACTCTGGTAAAGTAGTAGATGCAAACTTCATCAAATCCTGAAAATCTATTGACTCAGGTACTCCTATAACCCTCAGGTTGTTCCTGCGTGACCTGTCTTCGAGTTCCTCAATCTTCCTCTGCATGTCTGCAATTTGCTCGCTATGTGTTTGTACACTCTGTTCCTGTGTGACCAGTGTATCCTCTAATGTTGAGATCCTATTTTCTGCCTCTGTAATTCTTGATATGAACTGTTTGGTTTCTATTGCTAATGCTGCCACATCTTGTCTGATTTTATCGAATTGGGGTAGCAACAGATTTACTACTTGCTTTGATATTTCACTTATATCTGCAGGGTTGATACCTGTACTTACTGTTTCTGTCCTAATCTCTGCGCTATTCTCTACACTATTCCTCATTGTTGCCCTTTTATCTCTATTTCTAGCAGGCATTCCAGGTGATTTATTAGATAAAAATCTATCCATATGTGACTATGAAAATCAGTGAAAAAAAGAGAGAAGTGAAATAGGAAAAAAGGTGTGAATATATATATGTGTGTGTAGTGATGTATACTTTGAAATTGTGTCTCAAAGATAGAGATAGAGAAAAAAGAGAAGTGTCATTAATATGAGATACTTTTTTTTTTTTTTTTTTTTTTTTTTTTATATAAAAGTGCAATGGTGCATTATATATAAAAAAAAAAAACGATGTGAGTGTTTGTGCACAGTATTTAACAATGCCCTGCAAGGTTCATAGCATTTTTGAGGTGTCTAGACATAACCTTCAGTTATTATTTTCCACACAGTGATTGATTAGGATTCTTATGTATATATGTATAGATATTTACATTTACCCCTATTTATATGCTATAGGCACAGTTTAATTCTAGCTCTATCAACAGGTGAATACTCTTATACAAAGTCACTGCTTAATATAGTATAACTTGGCGTCTATCCCCGTAAAGGGCGCATGCGTGTGGGAGAGCACTTAGCCAATCTCAGTGTGGGTGTGTATCTAATCCGATATGATTGGTTCTTGTCTCTAATGGAAACACCAATCCAAAAGTAGGTGTGTGTTCACTCCGATTTTACAAGTAGCCGTAGTATATCAGATATAAGCATCTTACTCCTTGATGTATAACAATAAGCTATATTCACAAATACAGGTTACAAATGTGCTTGCAAACGTTCAAAGCGCAAACTATTAGGGGATATATAATAGCGCAACATTCATTAGAATGAGATTGGCTACAATTGTATCAGGAAAGATATACACTATATCTGTGGATCAATTACGGTAGTAATCCACCCATAAGTTTGGATGAATATCTGGAATTAGTCAGATCTAACATCGAGATAGGTTGCAACTCCCACATGCATTTACATAATAATTCAAATGTTAAAAACAATTTATAAAAATACCTAAAAACTTATATAATATATATCTACTCTTTACATGCGTCCGATATGAATGCAACATGGATAATTACAGAATATATTTGTTACCAACAACCTCTTAACTTGTATCCGTAGATCTATAGTATTAACCTAACGTACTGACTTATATTGTACAAGTTACGACTAAGCTCACATTAGCGTTCACAGTTCTAATTGAATTACTCCATTAGTATAGCTATCCTATATATCTTACTGGGCTAGACTTAAGAAGTATAAAAAAGATATTGAACAAAAGTGCATGCCCTTATCTTATCTCTATATTCATTTATAATTTGATGGCTAGAGTTTTAAATATAAATGTTATCTAACATGACCCACATAGATACCTTCCTATTAGGTCTATAATTTCTATATGGGATATACCAGTAATGTTCTTCCATTATTCAACTATCTATCAATAAAAATAAAGCTTTAGCAGTGATTTAATTAAATGCTGCCATATCTATATTTTCGTTAAGACCATATGGGTTAAGGGTTTTCATTTTCCATATCCAGAACGTCTCTCTCTGTCTGAGATCTAACAGTCTATTTTTACCCCACTTGTGGATGATTTGTTCAATTGTAAAAATACTAAAAATATTTGTCTGTCCATCATGGCAACAAACCCCATGTCTAGAAACACTGTGTTTCATACATGCATTTTTCACATTTCTACTATGTTCCCCCCATCTTTTTTTCAGGGGTCTTGAGGTTCTCCCTATATATTGTAAGCCACACTTACACTCTAGTAGGTAGATTACATAGGATAAATCACAAGAAAATCTAGTTTTAATCTCGAATTCCTCCTTTGTTGAAAAGGAAACAAATTTAGATTTTTCTCCTTTTGTAAAGGCACACAGACCACAATTGGCTCTGTTGCATCTATAGAATCCTTTTTTATCTGATAGCCAGTTTTTAGCCTTTGTATTTATCTTTTTTCCATATTTGTTCATCACCACTTTACTTGGAGCAAGACGGTTTTTTAGAGTAGGTGCTCTTTTAAAAGTACATGTCAGACTTTTTTCTAAACATTCTTTTAATATTGGATCATTTAGCAAAATGTTCCAATGTTTATAAACTATTCTCTTTATCTTGTCATAGTTAGATGTATATTTCGTTATAAATCTTAGATTATTATTTTTGTTAATAGTATTTAAATCCCTCACTTCACATGGACTTCCATCTTCAAGTATATTTTTGGTCTTTCCCTTTTCAAAAAATTCTGACCTCTCTTTATTTCTTGCCTTTAAGAGACCTTCCTCAATTAAATATTTGGAGTATTCTTTCTCTAGAAATCTATTTTTAAGGATATCAGCTTGTTCATCAAATACAGTTAAATTCGTACAGTTTCTACGAATTTTGGCAAACTGGTTATATGGTATATTCTTTTTCCATGAACGATAATGGTTACTTTTAAAGTTTAAGTAGCTATTCGTGTCTACCGTCTTAAAATGGGTTTTAGTTAGAAGATGACCTGCTTGATCCCAATATAGTACAAGATCTAAAAATTCTATTTTCTCCTCACTAATGTTATAGGTGAAATTCAATCCCATATTATTCTCATTTAGTGATTTAATGAAATTCAGGGCACTGTCTTCTGTCCCTTCCCAGATAAAAATAAGATTGTCTATAAAACGGCCATAGAACACCAGACCTGCCCCCAGTGGGGAATTATAGATGTAATTCTCTTCAAAAAGCCCCATAAATACATTTGCAAAACTGGGGGCAAATCTGGTGCCCATGGCCATTCCTTTAATTTGTAGGAAGAATTGTTCTTGATATACAAAATAGTTGTGTTTCAACACAGACGAAATTGCCTCTAGTAAAAATAGTCTTTGCTGCATGGGTAAAAATTGATCTCTTTTCAGAAAATTATCTACTGCATCTAAACCTAGATTATGCTCTATATAAGAATAGAGTGATGTTACATCACATGTGAACCAGAGTAAGTTTCGTCCCGCTTTTTTTATACTGGAAATTTTAGAAATAAGATCCGGAGTATCTTTGATACATGAGGGTAAACCTTTAACCGTTTGTTTTTCGAAAATTGTCAACATATTCAGATAGATTGCTAATCAAGCTTCCTATACCCGAAATAATGGGTCTACCTGGTGGATTAACAGTGCTTTTATGGACCTTGGGGAGATGGTAGTAGTATGCCAAGTTAGGAGACAGAGGTACTAAATATTCCTTCTCTTTTTTTGTTAATATCCCCTCTATAAATCCTTTGTCTACCATTTTGGTTAGACTTGCAAAATATGTCTTGGTCGGGTTATATGTTAACTTTTGATCCAGTAAAATTCTGTCTGCTTCTTGTAGATAGTCTAACATATTTTGTATTACAACTCCTCCCCCTTTATCCGCCTGCCTGATCACTATATCTTCTTTTTTCACTAGTCTTGATAGTGCTTTAATTTCATATATATTTAGATTAGATTTGCTCACTTTCTTTTCTAAAGCACCAAAATCCTCCAAAACTAGATTTTGAAACAGGGCAATATACGGACTAGTAGTGGGGGGGGTTAAAATTAGATCTTAACGGGGGGCGGAGCCAACAGGGAAGCAGTACAGTCGCACATCTCAGGAGCTCCAACGATATCATGTATAAAATCTAATTATAAAGACTGCTCCAGCTCAAGAATTGGTCCCTAACTGAAGAATGTTTGACATGAGTGACCCGTGCATCTAATCCTAGTATGGGCTTTACTAAATTGATGAGATCTAGCGATTCCGGAGTGTATCTTGACTGACAAGCAGCTTTGAAGTCAGCCATCTTGGGCCCATTACTATTGAGCTCCTCACAAGTTTGGCGCCTTCTATTATCTGTAATTATGGAGACTGGAGAGCAGATTTTAGAGGAGATGTACTTTTTTCTAGAGGGGTGCAGGAGTATATTTGAACGTTTATTCAGCCTGTCGCCCCAACAAGCAGATGACAAGTCTGCGGACCAGATTACCCACATGCCCACCGGCATGGCTGCTCCTGGGGGCGGTGACGCTCTGGGGCCCCGGCGTTCCTTGCCTCTCGGGCAAGTCATGTTGAGAGTGAAATCTGGGGCTATATTGACTCACCTGTCTTGGAAGGATCCCGAGGATAAGATTTCTCATTCAGGACGCCTAATACCCTCAAGCGACTCAACCCTCGCTTGTATGCCGCTGGCAACGAGGAAATGTTACAGTCCAGCACGAAAACAGTTATCGCTTGATGTGTCCGGTAGCTGCAAGTGGGAACTACTACCTCCAACTAAAGAAGATCGAGACAGCTCCTACCTCCTCTCAATAGAAGCCTCCACATGGCCGGACTATTCTACCCGGATTTGCTCGGTTGCAGCAGCTCAGGATTGCATCCTGGTAGCTCAAAGACATGTGGACCCATACTACTACTGTCCCAGCAAAGATAAGTCAGTCTCTCTCATTTGTGAATCACAGAGATCAACTAACACGGACACCCACCTAACGATTTCTAGAGGCATAGGTTAAAGGGATAGCCCTGTAAATTACCAAGCCCACTACACTTATTACGGACTTCTGAGTGACATTGACTAGAGGGGTAGTTTGTTTGTTTATATCTGGCCTGCATGGTATAAGTCGGTTGGAGGTAACAGTTTGTCTAAAACTTCTTTGCTATGTACCAGCTCTTTATGGGTTTACTTCATAGATGGTTATTCTTCACAGCGTTCTCATATTTCCAGAATTGTATTACTACCAAGTTAACTAAGGGCTATATATCTGTTATGTGCAAACATCCCTTTGCTTTTGTGGATCTCCCTTGGTAGTTTTAATGCATTTTATAGTAGGCATTTTTTTTTTTCTGTAAGCCCTGTCAAAAATACTTTAGAATAACGACTGTACAGTTTATACGGTTCCTGTTTTATATTCATAGGTCCTAAATGAGCACTGAAAGTTTATTAGACTTCCTAAAGCATTGTTAGCTTTTGATCTATCACTGCAAGCTTCAGTTGGTGGTACTGCCCTTTTCTTTTTTTTGAAAAAAAAAAAAAAAAGTTGTTACTTGCGACCAGATACAGTACTACCATATTAGGGTGCAATATTGTCAATTTAACTTTTGAGCTTAGACTGGGAAACACAGTTACCCTAGTATGTATGCAATGTGTGTTTTCTCAGTGCATCTCTCCTGTTGTTACTGCACTGAAGTATTCAGAGATGCTATATGTTTTATTAGATGGGTCCTGCTGTTGTATATACCTCTTAATCTGGTAGAATTGTGAATGGGGACATTTAGAATACTTATAAAGCCTACACACCACATTAGCGCAGCTATATAGTGGGCTTATTTATTTCTATACAGCACAGACGTAGCCAGCGGCCGAGGCTGCGTCCTAACATTTGGTATGCTACACCTTGCAGTTCATTCTACCTCAGCTTCAACTTTAGATTCTACGCTGTTCTGGGGACAATTATGCATAACTATATGTATTGCACTTTAAGCTGGTCCCACCCTAACTACTATAGTCTATTTGTGCCCTAGCATACAATCTATATAAATGTCCCAATTTTTTCTGTTCCAGAGCATGATCCACTCTAAATATATCACCTTTACATGATTCCTACAATTGCAAACATACCCCGCGCCCTACTAAGTCTATTACCTTTGGCCCATTTGTTTAGCGCTCCTACTTACATATAGCCCTTGCCTAAATAATGTCAACAATTCAGTAAAAAGGCCTAGAAGTCATATACACAGTTTCCCTTACACAGTTGTTAGAGCAGGCAGGTCCTGCACCATTGTTATTCCCTTTTATGTAATATGGCGCTTTACTTAAATATTTGGCCCAACATACTCAATTTACCACCCCCCCCCCCTCCTCCCCCTCCTTAATATATCTCCTATTTAACAAAATACCCCTCCCCCGCTATAATATAATGCACCCTTTACACTAAGAGGGAAAACTATGCTGATTTGCTATCTAATGGATGCCCTATATTTAATACGCTGCCTATCCTCTAGCCATGGTTTTCAGTTTAAATCTCAATTCACATTCCAATGACCACCTCCTCCCCCCCCCCATCTTATAATGTTCCTCCTAGGTAAGGAGGCCTAACTATGCGGTCTTTCTATCCAGTACCGCAACCTACACCATCTATTTTCTATGTGTAGCTTCTCACTTTACTATAAGATTGACTCTATTTCTACTACCTTCTCAAGCGAAACTGTTAAGCTTCACTTACAATTTGAGTTACAAGTTTTAAGTTTAGTATGTTCAATTTCACCACACTACTTATATATTACAAAAACTTGTTTTGCTGTGTTATAAAAAAAAAAAGAAAAAATAAGGAAGACACATGAAGACCATTTGCTATTTACATATTGTGAAATATATGCCATAACTATTGTTTATACTTGACTTACTTTGAGAATTTTGAATTCATTTCATTGGCAAGTTTGTGTATTATAAACATCCCTACAGATCTAGCTTTTGTATAATTTTATATCCCTGTATATTCTCATGTCTATATGGCTTCGTGATAATATGCATGTAACCTTATTGCTTTTTCTTTGTCTTCAATAAAAAAAAAAAAAAAAAAAAATTAGATCTTAACATTAAATTGGAATGAATATAGTCATCAAACAGAACATTACACAAATCCTCTGGTTCATAATAAATAATATTACTTGTGGGTCTTTCTGGTATGCTGTCAGTGATGATGGAACTTTGTTTTTTGCTGTTTATTTTTTTATCACAAAAATACCTTTGCATAGAACCTATTAAGATCCACAAATAATTCAAACAAGTTATGTTCGTTTGACGGACAGAAAGAGAGGCCCCTATTGAGTATGCAGATTTCCTCATTTGTAAGAATATGATTTGAGAGATTGAAAATTCCTTCTTTCATTCTCTCAAGTTTCTTCTTTTTGGCAGATTTGGCTCTGCCTCTGCTGCCACGTTTGCGTATGACCTTTTTTGTGGTGTTAAAGTTCTTATATTTTCTTCTCTTAGAGGCACTGTGGGGATCTCATATAATATTCATCCTCCCTATTATATTGTCTAAAATTTCTTTGCCTATCACTAAAATAGGTATTGGAAGAATATTGATTGTTATTCGATCTCCTGATATCAGAATGAACATCATGGTTAAAATTTTTATTGTTATTTCTCCATGAATAATTTATGTTCTTTGAGGGACCTGGAGATTGAAAATCAAACCCTGAATTAGAGTTGGTAACCACATTCTTCTTCTTATCTTTAGGTTTTCTATAGTTTACTTTAACCCATTTATTGTCAGTAGTCTTCTCAGGGCCTGAATTCTCTTTTAATCTTATGGATTCTTCATTAAAGATATCCTCCATTTCAATATTTGTTATAGAAGTATTATATACACAACCTTCTAGATAGTCTTTCTCATCTCGGGCTAGTTTTTTAATTTTATTTTTGATGAGTTTATTCTGATATATATCTTATTTTTCTAAAACTTCTTTATTTTTACTGATGTATTCAGCATTCTGTTCAAATTTACCTAATAGTAGTTGTAATTTCTCTATTTCTGTTTCAGTGATACTTAAAAGAGATTCTCTAAATTCAATAAGTAAATCTATTAGTTTAAACGAACAGGTAGTTAATTCATTTTGCCATTTTTTAGTTAAATCTTCATCGTGTGTAAAAGAACATAGTTTAGTTATCCTTAACCCTCTGGGTATCTGACCTTTATTTTTATACTTTTTCAGAGTATCTATGTCCCACCAATCTTCTAGTTTGTGAAATAATTGTATCATTGTTAAATCCTCATCCCCTCTGGATTGAATTTCCAGAGGAGTATCTAAATTACTCAAGGCTTGGCGAGAGTTAATTCGCTGTTCCTTGCTCTGCATGTTAAGTATAAATAAACAAACAAGTGATATCCAATAAGTGAATTAATATAGAATAATAAGTGTATGAGTCGCTCTCTGACCAGTGCCTAAAAAATGTGCTGAAGAAATAAACAAGTAATTGTCAGATGCGCCTCCTTTTTAAATTGTAAATATAGTGATCACTCACATAAATGTATATGCAATATATGACATATAATATATTACAACAGTGCAAAATATAACCCAATGGTATCATTCAAAGATGGGTATCATCCAGTGTGTAAATCTAACATATGTAGAAATAACATCAAAAATATATATATATATATTTTGTGTGATTAAAAAACGTGATAAAAGTCTATAAATCTGTCCTTTCCAATGCATACAATCAACTTGAAATATGTATGTTGAAAAAAGACCTAAAAAGGACCTTAAGTTCACTGATGTGTGAAGATTTTTTCGATATGGCTGCTGTCACTTCTTCCAAAACTTGAAGGCCGATCAAGGAAAAACAAAATCTATAAGAAGGGTGATAAAGAAGAAAGAGGGGGTACTTATGGGGGTTACAGTGGGAGCTGGTGGGGCTTATGTAGGTTAAAGATGGGGTACTTATGGGGGTTACAGTAGGTACTTATGGGGGTTACAGGGGTGCTAATGGGGCTTATGTAGGTTAAAGAGGGGGTGCTTATGGGGGTTACAGGGGGTGCTTATGGGGGGTTACAGGGGGTGCTTATGTGGCTTATGTAGGTTGCAGAGGGGGTACTTATTGGGGTTACAGGGGGTGCTTATGGGGCTTATGTAGGTTACAGAGGGGGGTACTTATGGGGGTTACAGGAGGTGCTGATAGGGCTTATGTAGGTTACAGAGGAGGGGCTTATGTAGGTTACAGATGGGGGTTTATGGGGGTTACAGAGGGGGGTACTTATGGGGGTTACAGGGGGTGCTGATAGGGCTTATGTAGGTTACAGAGGAGGGGCTTATGTAGGTTACAGATGGGGGTTTATGGGGGTTACAGAGGGGGGTACTTATGGGGGTTACAGGGGGTGCTAATAGGGCTTATGTAGGTTACAGAGGAGGGGCTTATGTAGGTTACAGATGGGGGTTTATGGGGGTTACAGAGGGGGGTACCTATGGGGGTTACAGGGGGTGCTGATAGGGCTTATGTAGGTTACAGAGGAGGGGCTTATGTAGGTTACAGATGGGGGCTTATGGGGGTTACAGGGGGTGCTTATGGGGGTTACAGTGGGAGCTGGTGGGGCTTATGTAGGTTAAAGAGGGGATACTTATGGGGGTTACAGGGGGTACTTATGGGGGTTACAGTGGGAGCTGATGGGGCTTATGTAGGTTAAAGAGGGGGTGCTTATGGGGGTTACAGGGGGTGCTTATGGGGGTTACAGTGGAAGCTTATGCGGCTTATGTAGGTTAAAGAGAGGGTACTTATGGGGGTTACAGGGGGTGCTTATGGGGGTTACAGTGGAAGCTGATGTGGCTTATGTAGGTTAAAGAGAGGGTACTTATGGGGGTTACAGGGGGTGCTTATGGGGGTTACAGTGGAAGCTGATGTGGCTCATGTAGGTTAAAGAGAGGGTACTTATGGGGGTTACAGGGGGTGCTTAGGGGGCTTATGTAGGTTACAGAGGGGGGTACTTATGGGGGTTACTGGGGGTGCTGATGGGACTTATGTAGGTTACAGAGGGGGTACTTATGTAGGTTACAGGGGGTGCTGATAGGGCTTATGTAGGTTACAGAGGGGGTACGTTTGGGGGTTACAGGGGGTACTTATGGGGGTTACAGTGGGAGCTGATGGGTCTTACAGTGGGAGCTGATGGGGCTTATGTAGGTTAAAGAGAGGGTACTTATGGGGGTTACAGTGGGAGCTGATGGGGCTTATATAGGTTACAAAGGAGGGGCTTATGTAGGTTACAGATGGGGGCTTATGGGGGTTACAGGGGTGCTTATGTAGGTTACAGAGGGTGTGCTTATGGGGGTTACTGGGGGGCACTGGGGCTTATGTAGCCCCCCATAATCCACATAAGTCCCAGCGCACCCCCATCCCTGCAACCCGCATCAGCCACAGTGCCCCCCGGTAAGTCGGCTCAATGCCGCGAGGTGGGCACGGCAAGTCGGCGTCGCACGATGGAGCAATTTGGAAATTAAATGTAGGCAGGCAAATCAAATGGACTATGGACGATAATATATAGGAAATAGGCGTTACTACATTATCTGATTGGTCCGTGTGTCTGTGGGCTTATGTAGGTTAAAGAAGATGTGCTTATGGTGGTTACAGGGGGGCGCTGGGGCTTATGTAGATTAAAGAGAATGTGCTTATGGGGGTTACAGGGGGGCGCTGGGGCTTATGTAGGTTAAAGAGGATGTGCTTATGGGGGTTACAGGGGGCGCTGGGGCTTATGTAGGTTACAGAGGGGTAACCTACATAAGCCCCATCAGCTCCCACTGTAACCCCCATAAGCCCCCCTCTTTAACCTACATAAGCCCCATCAGCACTCCCTGTAACCCCCATAAGCCCCCCTCTGTAACCTACATAAGCCCCATCAGCTCCCACTGTAAACCCCATAAGCACCCTCAGTAACCACCATAAGCACCCCCTGTGTAACCTACATAAGCCCCATCAGCTCCCACTGTAACCTCCCAATAAGCAACCCCCTTTAACCCTCATAAGCACCCTCAGTAACCCCCATAAGCACCCCCAGTAACCCCCATAAGCACCCCCTGTGTAACCTACGTAAGCCCCATCAGCTCCCACTGTAACCACCCAATAAGCACCCCCTTTAACCAACATAAGCACCGCCTGTAACCAACATTAGCCCCCCCTGTAACCCACATAAGTCCCAGCGCACCCCCCCCTCCCTGTAACCCGCATCAGCCACAGCGCCCCCCGGTAAGTTGGCTTAATGTCGCGAGGTGGGCACGGCAAGTCGGCAGAGCGCGATGGAACAATTTGGAAATTGAATGTAGGTGTAGGCAGGCAAATCAAACAGACTACGGACATATCAGATAATACATAGGAAATAGGCGTTACTGCATTATCTGATTGGTTCGTGTGTCCGTGAAGTCACTGGCTGGAAAACCAATAGGGTCATGTTGCCAGTGTGCTGCTAGTCGGGTGGTGTGCGCATGCGTGCTATTCTGCGTGCCTGCGCAATGAAGTATACTGGCCATAGAATTCCTCGACCCATTGCGTAGACTTCAACAGCTGATTTTGGGAGGTTGGTCCTCTTGCGCATGCGCAGTGAGCGCCACACACCTCCAACAGCTGATGTCACATCACCGGTAGTGACGCGGGTCCGGAAGTCGAGACAAAATTTAGAACACCAGGACTTGGATTCCCCTACATGGTTACAGAGCGCAATGATTGTGTATTTTCTTCTAAATACAAATAAACTGCTACATATTTAGCCTATTTTATATAGTATGGTAAAGTATTTTGATAGTATTTTCCTGGTATATTTTTAATGACATTTGTACAAGACATATAAAGAATTCAGTGCATAAGTAAATGATGACCTGTGCACTTGTACCGCTGAATACCCACACGCTGTCAGAATGTATTTCAGATCACATGCTGTCAAAATCCTGGTGCAGATAAATAATAAACATCTCTTGTTCTTCTGTACTTTGTTACACGTCCCCCTGGAGGCCAAAAAGCAAAATCTGTAACCTAGGTTTTCAAAATGCTGCAAATTGCCTCAGCCAGCTGTTCGATTTGCATTGGTAGGTTACAGATTTGGTAGGTTACAGATTTTGCTCCTTTGTGGAATGTGTGCTTATCAAGTTTAGTGTAATTCTTAGTCTATAATGCTTTGAAAAGTTAAAAATAATTGAAAAAAAAGAATTAAAATAAATTAAAAGATTTTTTCTTTATTATATAAAACATGCTGCTGTTGATACTTATGTTAATTGTTATTAAAAATTATAATAACAATTGCAACATATTTTTCATCTTACTTATATCATCATATTTACTTAATTTTCTTGGTATCATATGATGAAAAACATATCTAAATAGGCTTAAGGGTGTCTGCATTTCGTGAGCATTGTATAATAGCAATTTTATAAGAATGCTTTTAACAGGACAGTTTACCCTAAATTGTTCTCCCCTTTAATTTGTTCCCAATTACACATTTTACCTGGTAGTGTATATTAAATTTATTACAAATAGCTTCTGTAATTTATTTTGGCATTTAGAATAGCTGATTTTGTCTTTGGAATCCCCACCTATAGGCTAAAAAAATGTTGTGTAAACATTGCCAGCAGAAGAAATTTCACTCCCAGGTGGAGGTAGGAGAGATAAGCAATAAAATGTTAATTTTCAATTGTTCTATGTATTGGGCTTTGGTTTACAGACATAGATAATATAAAGAAGCATGTGTGTGTACAGAAAATGATTAAAAAAAAGGATATTGTATTCCCCTGCAAGCTTAATCCATTTTAATGGGAAGTGGTTTCAACAAACAAAACCAGTTGTTTAAAATTAAAAAATAAACCCAAAAGGAGCAATTTCTTATACATTTTATACTCTGCAGCTGCTATGACAAGTCATTAAACAATTATACAATACACTGTCCCTTTAAAAATGATATACATTGAACAAACACTGCTGCCATCTAGTGCTCAAAAGCATTATTCCAAATTTGCTGCCACATACTAGATACATGAACCTATCTAGGTAAAGTGGAAAGTTTTTAAAATTGCATATATATATATATATATACACACACACATATATATATACTGTATATCTTATACCATGATAGAAATTTGGGTTTCATGTCCTTTAATAATACTTGGTACTTGCAAATTAAAGGACACAAAACTACAAGCTATTTCTGTTGTTTTGATATAGACTAACATATCAGCCAAGAAAACAAATTAACACTTTGCTGATTTTTAATAGCCAAACTACACCCACCAAATGCCTTAATGGTAGGAGCCAATCTGGGCTTATTTCTTCAGACAACAATGCTAGCTACATTTATATTGTTAGTATAAAAAAAGGTTGTTTTGCAGTTGTTATCTGTTAAAGCCAATTAGTTAAATATATGTAGCAGGGTTTACATTGAGAAGCCAGCAGGGTTTCAGAGCAAACCAACATGAAAAAGGGGGGGGGGGATAAATAATGAAAGTAGATTGCAAATAGGGTTGCCACCTTTTCCTCAAAAAAAATACCGGCCATGAGTGAGGGCGGAGCCAAAAAGGGCGGAGAAATTTCTTTCTAGACTTTTGGCATTAAAGGGTTGGCAGCTCAATGGGTTAATGAAAAACAAATCACCAAAAGTCTAAAAATAAATTTAATATAAAACAATGTTTATTTATTTGTTTCTATAAATCATGATTTTAAGATGCATAGACTCAATTATTGAAACGTGTTTTAAAATATTATCAGTGGAATTTTTTTTTTTATCTTATGCACATTTAATTTTGTAACATTTTTTTAATCCCTGTTTAACTTCTGCATCATATGCAGATATGCAGCATTATAAATGCAATTTATAGCTAATAATCACAATCAGACAACAACAAAACTAGAGAGCATGGGCCCGATTCGATATGCAGCGTCGCCCACAAAAGCCGGCAACGCCGAAATTTGCGCTGGTTTGGTATCCTATATACGGCGTAACCTAGAAGTTACACTCGTATATTTCTGCCTTCGCCCGTAGTTTTTTGGGCCATAGGCAGGTATACCAAACCAGCGCAGTTTGGTATCCAATATACAGCGTAAGGACTTACGTGGCGAAAATGGAGAAATCTTACTCCATTTTCACCTCACCACAAAATGCAGCCGTAGTAAGCCTTACGCTAAGTATTAGAGCCCCGTAACTCCCTAAACTACCTGCTAAATAAAACCTAACACCTAACGCATGCGCAATGTCTATCTACCTGTCAACCGCGATCCCCCGCCGCAATCCCTAATAAAGTGTTTAACCCCTAAACCGCCGCTCCCGGACCCCGCCGCCACCTACATTAAAAGTATAACCTCCTAATGTGATCCACCTACACCGTTGCAAGCTACATTACATACCCCCTAATGTGAGTCCCTTACACCGCCGCCATCTACCTTACCTACCCCCTAAAGTGAGCCCCTACCCCGCCGCCATCTATCTTACCTACCCCCTAAAGTGAGCACCTACCCCGCCGCCATCTATCTTACCTACCCCATAAAGTGAGCCCCTACCCTGCCGCCATCTATCTTACCTACCCCCTAAAGTGAGCCCCTACCCCGCCGCCATCTACCTTACCTACCCCCTAAAGTGAGCCCCTTACACCGCCGCCATCTATTTTAAAAATATTAACCCCTAATTTAATCCCCCTACACCGCCGCCAGCTATATTAACTATATTACCATAATTATATTAGGGTTAATATAGTTAATATTGTTATTATATTATATATATTAACTATATTAACCCTAATTATATTAGGGTTAATATAGTTAATATCATTATTATATTATATATATATATTAAGTATAATACCCCTATCTAACTCTAACATCCCTAACTAAATTCTTATTAAAATAGATCTAATTAATATTAATTAAAATACTCCTATTTAAATCTAAATACTTACCTATAAAATAAACCCTAAGATAGCTACAATGTAATTAATAATTACATTATAGCTATTTTAGGGTTTATATTTATTTTACAGGTAACTTGGCATTTATTTTAACTAGGTATATTAGCAATTAAATAGTTAATAACTATTTAATAGCTACCTAGTTAAAATAATTACCAATTTACCTGTAAAATAAATCCTAACCTAAGTTACAAATACACCTACACTATCAATAAATTAAATAAACTACAAATATCTAAACTAAAATACAATAAAATAAAATAAACTAAATTACAAAAACAAACACTAAATTACCAAAAATAAAAAAAAATATTACAAGATTTTTAAGCTAATTACACCTATTCTAAGCCCCTAATAAAATAATAAAGCCCCCCAAAATAAAAAAATTTCCCTACCCTATTCTAAATTAAAAAAGTTCACAGCTCTTTCACCTTACCAGCCCTTAAAAGGGCCTTTTGCGGGGCATGCCCAAACAATTTAGCTCTTTTGCATTTTAATAAACATACAATACCCCCCCAACATTACAACCCACCACCCACATACCCCTATTCTAAACCCACCCAAACCCCCCTTAAAAAAACCTAACACTACCCTCTGAAGATCTCCCTACCTTGTCTTCACCCAGCCGGGCAGAACTCTTCATCCGATCCGGGCGATGTCCAATCAAGCGGCAGAGAAGTCTTCTTCCATCCGGGCGATGTCTTCAATCAAGTGGCAGTGAAGTCTTCTTCCATCCGGGTGATGTCTTCAATCAAGCGGCAGTGAAGTCTTCTTCCATCCGGGCGATGTCTTCAATCAAGCGGCAGTGAAGTCTTCTTCCATCCGGCGATGTCTTAAAGCAAAGCGGCATGTTCAATCTTCTTCCTTCGCTCCTCCGCCGCGGAGCATCCATCTTGCACGAAGACTGAACGAGGAATGAGGTACCTTTAAATGACGTCATCCAAGATGGCGTCCGTCGAATTCTGATTGGCTGATAGGATTCTATCAGCCAATCGGAATTAAGGTAGAAAAATCGGATTTAAGGTAGAAAAATCTGATTGGCTGATTGAATCAGCCAATCAGATTCAAGTTCAATCCGATTGGCTGATTGGTTCATATAGGGTTAATATAGTTAATATATATAATATAATAACTATATTAACCATATTAACCCTAATATAATTATGGTTAATATAGTTAATATAGCTGGCAGCAGTGTAGAGGGATTAAATTAGGGGTTAATATTTTTAAAATAGATGGCGGCGGACTAGGGGCTCACTTTAGGGGGTAGGTAAGATAGATGGCGGTGGGGTAGGGGCTCACTTTAGGGGGTAGGTAAGGTAGATGGCGGTGGGGTAGGCGGCGGGGTAGGGGCTCACTTTAGGGGGTAGGTAAGATAGATGGCGGCAGGGTAGGGGCTCACTTTAGGAGGTAGGTAAGGTAGATGGCGGAGGGGTAGGGGCTCACTTTAGGGGGTAGGTAAGATAGATGGCGGCGGGGTATGGTCTCACTTTAGGGGGTAGGTAAGATAGATGGTGGCGGGGTAGGGGCTCACTTTAGGAGGTAAGTAAGGTAGATGGTGGCGGGGTTGGGGCTCACATTAGGGGGTTATAGATTTAATATAGCTGGCGGCGGGGTCCGGGAGCGGCGGTTTAGGGGTTAATAACTTTATTAGGTGGCGGCGGGGTCCGGGAGCGGCGGTTTAGGGGTTAATACATTTTTTATTGTTAGGATAGTGAGGGGGGATAGCGGATAGAGGGTTAGACGTGTCGGCTATGTTTGGGAGGCGTGTTAGACAGTACTGGGGATTTAATACTTTAGTCAGGTTTTGTAGGCGCCGGCAGTTTCTAAAGTGCCGTAAGTCACTGGCGACTCCAGAAATTTGTGCTTACGCAGATTTCTGGACATCGCTGGTTTGTCAGACTTACGGCACTTTAGCCTCTGACGGCGCCGTATATAGGATAGCTCGAGTTGCGAGCTGAAACTGCGGGCAGCGGGGGTTCCCTCGCTTGCGCCGCAAACTACGATCTTTATCGGATCGCGCCCCATATGTTTTATTTTTAGACTAACCTGCTGTGAGCATTAGTGACTTCCTCATTATCCTCTAAGTACCCCTTATTTACTTGCTTATCCCCTCACAGTATTCCCAACAACATAGGCAGCCACAGTCACGTATTGCTCTCCCCTGCAGCCTGCCTCCGGGTACCATAGATGTCTGCCGGTGAGAAGGGTTAATAAGTGCTCCCGTGTCTAAAATAATGTAGTAGTAATCAACTAGGAATCCTCAGTTTTCTGATTGACATGAGAATTTTCCAATAGCAATGCGAGTTAGTCTCTGGCTGTTAGCGTGACAGAAGGGGAGCTACTAGCTAGTCGATTGTAGAGAATATAGAGTTTTGTAGGATGTTAAGAACTGTGATTGGGAGATACTGGGAGAAACTGGAGCAACAATGGGGGACTTGCTCACTCAAAGAGATTATGTGACCGCAATTGCCGAGCTCAAATTACTGCTGCGACACAGAGAGGCACTACTTCCTGGTACACTGAGTACCAGAAATAAACGTTTTTTCAAACTTGACAGTTTAAAATGTTGCATCGTTTTATTTTAAAGCAAAGGGGAAATGAATAAGCTGCTGAAATAGAAAATTCAGCCTTACTTTCAGTTTAAACTTGCATTGTTTATCAAGTAAATATGTGTCAGAAAATAAAGCCTAATAAAAACATTTTACCCTTTCTTTTTAAAAGTGTTTAAATGTTAGTCTCATACATGCTACAATGCCTGCGTCATGCCCCAGTGTAACCCATATAACAGGATTATCTATGTCCCAATAAAAAAGCAGTGTTTTTAATTTGTTAAGTCCATAGTCTCCCTAACTGGAAGAAAAAGCACTTACCTGCTCGGCTGTCCGGCATGTAGACAGTTACAAGGTATGAGAGGACACAGTTCCTCACAGAGACCTTTGAAAAAGAAAGAACAGAGTATCCAACTCTGGCTTTCTAAACTAGGGCAGCAATTGTTAGGAAAACTCAGTAAGTACCTCTTTACAAGTTCCTAACTGCTTTAAAGCCACCACTACCCGATTCCAAGGAATAACGTGGAATACAGCTATACCCCAAAACTTGCTTGTAGATTAAATCAAAATTTTTCTTCAGATACCTTAACTTCACCTCCTCTATGCACCGAAGACAGAGAGAATGACTGGGGGTTGTGGGTAAGTGTCAGGCTACAAATATGAAGTTAATGATGGAACACAAAAATAGTTAACTAGTAACCAGGTTCTGTTAACAGTTGTACATATGCTCATGCAGTATTGCTATTTTATTTGCAGAGATTACTTGTACCTTGTCTTGTCTTGTCTTGCACTTGTAGTGTGGCAGAGCTGTAATGAATGCACAGCCTGTTCTGTGGGAGTTCCAGTTTCACTGTGGAAGCTGTGTTGTTTATTAATCTGCAGTCAGGATGTTTCAATAAGAGTTAAAGCCAGATTTTCAGTGACAAGTTCTGTGGTAACTCTCTTTTATATACAAACTACACAGTGAAAGTTCTCCAAATAACAAAGCATTAGAACAAATAGAATTATACTTGCAGTTGGTTCATGCAGTTCATTTAATTGATTGCATGTCAGCTCCTAAGTTAATGAACACTGCAGTTGTTTTGGATGAATTCCAGTTAAAGTTGAACAAAGTATCAAAAAGTTCCTGTGAGGAAAAAAGTTCAGAAAACACGTTATTCCAAGTAGTTAGGCTCAGGTAAATAGGGTAGTTGTCAGGTTTCACCTTTCTACTCCACCTCTCCAGTACGCCCACTCTCTCCTGATTGGATAACTCTCCTTTAAGACACCTGTGCAGCACTCAACCTGTGCTTAGTATTGTTTGTTTATAGGATACTAGCTCTGAAGTTACTCTAACGTTCCCCAGAGGTTTCCAAGAAGCTTAATTCTTTCTTTTGAGACTAATTTCTACTCTCACCGGACTTATCTAACAGTGGTGTTCAGGAGAATACCTTGCAACTGCAAAAGCCTCTCTCAGTGCGGTAATATACTTTCAACCACTTTATTGAAGTCCATTCACTTACCGTCTTCTTACAGCACTTCTGCCTTCTCTCCCCTAAACGCTGCCTGTCAGCACTACACAACTCTGCTGCAGCGTGACGTCACTTCCGGTTTCTCCGGCACCAGCTTCAGATCACTGACAAACAGCTCCGGACCAAGTCGCACAAGCCTGCCACTAATACAAGTTACAGGTACCTTTAACTGTATTACAATACCGGACAGTATACATTCTGTTCTCTTGCTTGCTACATTGCCTAAGCTGCTGCTTAATACGAACTGTGCCTGTGTTTAATCCACTTTGTGCGGCTGCTTCCTCCTACTGTGCTTCTATGAACTTTTGCTACTCAGTTTAATATGTTTGGCTTGTTTGCTATTAACTTGGAACATCTGTGATAACATCACCTAAAACTCTCCTACAGATTATACTGTGAGGTTTGTTAATTTCAACAATCTGAGCATTATCACATTGACTGAGGAATATCCTTTTCACTCATAGAGGATTATATCAGTTAAGTGAGACATTCCACATAATTTTAGGTACTGCAGTTGCGTTCCAATCCTGATTCTAAATAGTTACCTTATAGTAGTCTTGTACTCCAAATTACTAAGCAAAGAGAATTGATTTGGAGCGGTTTTTAAAGGCAAGCTGCAAGTTTGTTGCTTGAAGGATTCCGCTGGGTCCTAGAAGGAGCTAGGTTCCTGACATGACCCCCCACTCAGGGCAACGGTCCCACAGTTGCTGGTCTGGGCCGATTTGGATTTCTGCGATGGAAGAGAGTGACCAGCCGTTGAGCTCTAAGATTGGTTGCAGGTTCCCATGTGTCGTCATCAGCTGAATAATTTTTCCAGCGTACCAGATATTGTAATTCACCTCTATGGAACCTGGAATCCAGCAGGGAATGCACTTCATATTCTTCTGGATCCAGTGCCTGAGGAGGTGGTGGAAGAATGAGTTGAGAGTGACGAGTGGCTCTGTATGGTTTCAATAGTGACACATGAAATGTGGGGTGGACCTTAATACTATCAGGTAATTTAAGAGTCATTGCGTTTTCGTTGACAATTCTAACTATAGGGAATGGTCCTATGAACAGACCCGAGAGTTTCTTACTTGGTATCTGTAATTTCATGTTTTTGGTGGATAGCCAAACGAGATCACCTATGGCATATATAGGTGGTGGTCTTCTCTTGAGGTCGTAATAATGCTTTTGAGTGAGCTGAGCATTTTTTATGTTCTCCTCAATAAAGCGGAAATTGTCTTGTAAGGAATCATGTAAATAATCGATTAAGGGTGAATTTAAGGTGTCTGTTGCAATGAAAAATATTGTTGGATGGTAGGCATAATTTGCATAAAATGGTGTAGATTTTGTAGATGAGTTTACAGCATTGTTATACGCAAATTCAGCCATGGAGAGGAAGTTCATTCAATGTTCTTGATGGTATGAACAATAGCACCGGAGATATTGTTCCAGCCATTGATTCAGTCTCTCTGATTGACCATTGGTCTGAGGGTGAAATGATGTAGAGAAACGATGATCGATCTGTGTTAAGTCACAAAGTTTTGTTCAGAAATGTGAGGTGAATTGTGTTCCTCTATCGGTGGTTATTATCTTTGGTAACCCATGTAGCTTGAGTATGTTATCTATGAATAAATGTGCTGTCTCAGAGGATGTAGGTACTTTGTGATACAGCACAAAATGGGCCATCTTAGTAAATATATCTATGACCACTAGGATTGTTGTCTGTTTATTTGATTCAGGTAAATCCACTATGAAATCCATCAATAGATGGTACCAGGGTCTCTTCGGTACTGGTAATGGAGTTAATAATCCATACGGAGCTCTTCTCTTGGATTTCGAAGTGGCACAAATGGCACAAGTTAAGATATAGTCTCGGATGGATTCTTTCATTTTTGGCCACCAACAATCCCGTGAAAGCTGTTCCAAGGTTCGCTAAATTCCTGGGTGTCCGGCTAACGGAGAGTCATGGTATACCTTGAGCAAATTTATTCGCAATGCTTTGGGGATGTATAGTTTCCCTTCATGGTAGTATAGGTCATCAATCTTATGTACAGAAGAGTGAGGTAGCTCCGTCTCCTTGAGACAATGACGTTTGATTTCGGTTATCACATCGGTGGTTAGACCTACAAAACATTCGGTAGGTAAGATAGTGGTATTTTGGGTTGTAGTTTTAGGTTTCTCAGGTAGGCGAGACAGAGCATCTGCTTTACCATTCCTGGAGGCAGGTCTATATACAATATTGAAGTTGAAGCGCAAGAAGAATAAACTCCAATGGACCTGTCTTGCTGAAAGAGTTTTGTTGTTTTCTAAATAAAGTAGGTTCCTGTGATCAGTGAAAATGGTAATAGGAAACTTGGTACCTTCGAGAAGATGCCTCCAGTGTTCCAGTGATCTTTTTATTGCAAGGAGTTCTTTATCTCCTATGGAATAATTTCTTTCAGCTGTTGACATCATCTGTGAGAAGTAAGAAACTGGATGGATGGGATCGTTTGGTGTTTCCTGTTGAGAAAGAACTGAGCCTAAGGCAAAATCAGAGGAATCAACTTCCAACACATAGTGGTGTTCGGGGTTCGGAAATCTTAGAATGGGTGCTGATGTAAAACTATCCTTTAAATATTCAAAAGCTGAATTAGCGTCTGGATCCCAAGATGAGTTAATGCTGGTTAATTTCGTCAGTGGTTTTGCTATCTTGGAAAAGTTTCTAATGAATTTCCTATAGTAGTTTGTGAAACCTAGGAATTTTTGGAGTTCCTTTCTGGACTTGGGTATTGACCAATTTTTGACATTGTCTACTTTTTGTTTTTGCATAGTGATACCTGTTGGTGAGATATCATATCCAAGGAATGACACATGCTTAGTATGAAATATGCATTTCTCTAACTTAACATACAGTTTATGCTCTCGGAGCCTTGACAGTACCCATCGCACGTGTGTTTTTGTGTTCTGTTTCATTTTTAGAATAAATCAAAATATCGTCTAGGTATATCACAAGACAGATGTCTAAGAGATCTCTGAACACATCGTTTATGAAGTGTTGAAAAGTGGCGGGTGCGTTGCACAGTCCAAACGGCATGACAAGGTACTCATAAAGGCCATACCTTGTCATGAATGCAGTTAACCATTCGTGTCCTTCTTTTATCCTCACTAAGTTATAGGCTCCCCTTAAATCGAGTTTCGTGTATATAGTTGCCTCAGATAACCTTTCGATTAGTTCTGGGATTAATGGGAGTGAGTAACGATTTTTTATTGTGCGTTTGTTGAGTTCTCTGTAATCGATTATGGGATGTAATGATGAATCCTTATTCCACAAAAAAAAATTCCGGCACCTGCTGGTGATGTTGATGCTCTGATAAATACTTTCCATAAATTTTCTTCGAGATACTCCTTTAAATGATCCAATTCTGGCTTGCAGAGAGGGTACAAGTGCCCATAAGGGATGGAAGAACCAGGTTGAAGTTGTATTCGACAATCGTATGCACGATGAGGAGGCAAGTTCTCAGCTTCTACTTTACTGAATACATCCTTGAAATCTGCATAAGGTGAAGGAATTTGCAACTCAGGTTTTTCTGTAGGTATTTCGGTCTGGAGTAGAACATGTTTGTGGAAACATGTTGTTTTACAATAGACTGAATCAAATTTTATGGAAGATACTGACCAGTGGATAACTGGATTATGTAATTTGAGCCAACTAATACCCAAAACCACTGGGAAATGTGGTGACAAGACAACATCAAATGAGAGTTGTTCTGAGTGTCAATCATACAAAAGAAAATGGAGTATGCTTTTTAATAAGGGGTATTTTATTTTGCTTTACAACATTATAATCAATAAAGCAGCCATAAGCTCCCGAGTCTATGATGGCTTCAGTAGTCAGCTGATCTTGGTCCCACTGTATGGAGAGAGTTAACATGCAATAAGTTTTAGTTTTAGTGGTGTTTAATAAAGAACATATAACTTTGAACTTACATTTCTTGTTTTTCTGTAAAATGGGACACTCCTGGACTGAATGTGTAGGATTGGCGCAATACATGCACAGATTATTACTCTTCCTGCGGTATCTTTCTTCTGTTGTTAAAGGACCACGGGCTATTCCGATGTCCATGGGAACAGCTGTTTGTTTACTATGTTGGGTTGGTTGAGGTGGGGAATAGATAGAAGGTTTTGGTCGGACATCTGCAGAAAACCTTTCTGCCTTCCTTTCTCGCAGTCTGCGGTCCAATTGTTTTGCAGCATTCATCATTCCTTCTAGGGTTTTTGGGAGTTCTATCCTGGCGATTTCATCTTTCAAGCTCTCCGAGAGGCCTAAACGGAACTGGTTTTGAAGTGCAATCCGACTCCATTCCGAATCAGCTGCGTATAATTTGAATTCCGTGATGTACTCCTCCACGGGTGTCTTGGCTTGCTTAAGGTTCCTCATGGAGGCTTCAGCGGACATTTGTACATCAGTTTCGTGAAAAAGATCATCCATACATGTGAAAAAAATCAGAAAGGGAACCTAGCACTGGGTCATTATGTTCGCACAGATTGTCAGCCCAGATTCTTGGCTCACCCCTCAGGAATGAAATAGTACTTAATACCTTGATCCTCTCTGTGGGATAACTGCGAGGTTGTAGATTATAAAGTAAATGACATGAATTCTTAAACTGCCTATACTGCTTCCTGTTTCCAGAAAAGAGCTCTGGTAGTGAAACTGAAGGTTCAGGCTTAGGAAAGAAATGTATGTCTTTGTAAGAAAATATCTGGACAAAAATCTAATAAACTATTTGATAAATCTAGGATGTCAAATTACAGCTGTTATAAGTGCATAGATTTACAGTTTATCTTCACTATTACATAAAAATCAATAACAACACTAGCAAAGGAGATTGTTGCAGAATATGAATGGAAATATTTAAGGATAGTATCAAATCCAACTAAGGGACTCATTCCCAATAGTTTATCAAATCATATCTGGAATTAAGCCCTAGAGGAATTCTTGTTTTAAGTTGGAAAATCCTGTATACCTCACGGTTAGCCAATAACTGATCAATGTCCCCACACCTTTTGGGACCACAACCTTCTCTATTGCAATCCACCTAAAAGTGTCTAATGAACTATTGTGTTTAGTCACAAAGTGTTGAACCAGAGGTATAGCGGATCTACCTGTGGTGATGCTCCCTGATGTGGGAATTAATATCCCTGGAGGTGAGACCTACATACTGAATGTTACATTGCACACATGTTATAAGATATATTACATATGTTGACTTGCAATTTAGACATGATTTTGTGTCAAGCCTTTTCCCACTGGTCGATACAAAGTCCTTAGTCACATGTACAAAATCACATGGTTTGCACTTACTGGGTCCGCATTTGTACATCCCCACATCCCTAAGCCATGAACTGGCAGGCCGTTCATCTGATTTTAATTGGGTAGGTGACAAAATACCCTACGGTGCGACATTTTCTGTACGAGCAACGGATGCCTTCTTTTGCTAGACCAGTCAGTCTGTTATCTGCGGCCAGTATTGGGAAATGTTTCTTTATAATTCCACATATTGAAGTTGAAGCGCAAGAAGAATAAACTCCAATGGACCTGTCTTGCTGAAAGAGTTTTGTTGTTTTCTAAATAAAGTAGGTTCCTGTGATCAGTGAAAATGGTAATAGGAAACTTGGTACCTTCGAGAAGATGCCTCCAGTGTTCCAGTGATCTTTTTATTGCAAGGAGTTCTTTATCTCCTATGGAATAATTTCTTTCAGCTGTTGACATCATCTGTGAGAAGTAAGAAACTGGATGGATGGGATCGTTTGGTGTTTCCTGTTGAGAAAGAACTGAGCCTAAGGCAAAATCAGAGGAATCAACTTCCAACACATAGTGGTGTTCGGGGTTCGGAAATCTTAGAATGGGTGCTGATGTAAAACTATCCTTTAAATATTCAAAAGCTGAATTAGCGTCTGGATCCCAATTATAAGATGAGTTAATGCTGGTTAATTTCGTCAGTGGTTTTGCTATCTTGGAAAAGTTTCTAATGAATTTCCTATAGTAGTTTGCAAAACCTAGGAATTTTTGGAGTTCCTTTCTGGACTTGGGTATTGACCAATTTTTGACATTGTCTACTTTTTGTTTTTGCATAGTGATGCCTGTTGGTGAGATATCATATCCAAGGAATGACACATGCTTAGTATGAAATATGCATTTCTCCAACTTAACATACAGTTTATGCTCTCGGAGCCTTGACAGTACCCATCGCACGTGTGTTTTTGTGTTCTGTTTCATTTTTAGAATAAATCAAAATATCGTCTAGGTATATCACAAGACAGATGTCTAAGAGATCTCTGAACACATCGTTTATGAAGTGTTGAAAAGTGGCGGGTGCGTTGCACAGTCCAAACGGCATGACAAGGTACTCATAAAGGCCATACCTTGTCATGAATGCAGTTAACCATTCGTGTCCTTCTTTTATCCTCACTAAGTTATAGGCTCCCCTTAAATCGAGTTTCGTGTATATAGTTGCCTCAGATAACCTTTCGATTAGTTCTGGGATTAATGGGAGTGAGTAACGATTTTTTATTGTGCATTTGTTGAGTTCTCTGTAATCGATTATGGGACGTAATGATGAATCCTTATTCCACACAAAAAAAATTCCGGCACCTGCTGGTGATGTTGATGCTCTGATAAATACTTTCCATAAATTTTCTTCGAGATACTCCTTTAAATGATCCAATTCTGGCTTGCAGAGAGGGTACAAGTGCCCATAAGGGATGGAAGAACCAGGTTGAAGTTGTATTCAACAATCGTATGCACGATGAGGAGGCAAGTTCTCAGCTTCTACTTTACTGAATACATCCTTGAAATCTGCATAAGGTGAAGGAATTTGCAACTCAGGTTTTTCTGTAGGTATTTCGGTCTGGAGTAGAACATGTTTGTGGAAACATGTTGTTTTACAATAGACTGAATCAAATTTTATGGAAGATACTGACCAGTGGATAACTGGATTATGTAATTTGAGCCAACTAATACCCAAAACCACTGGGAAATGTGGTGACAAGACAACATCAAATGAGAGTTGTTCTAAGTGTCAATCATACAAAAGAAAATGGAGTATGCTTTTTAATAAGGGGTATTTTATTTTGCTTTACAACATTATAATCAATAAAGCAGCCATAAGCTCCCGAGTCTATGATGGCTTCAGTAGTCAGCTGATCTTGGTCCCACTGTATGGAGAGAGTTAACATGCAATAAGTTTTAGTTTTAGTGGTGTTTAATAAAGAACATATAACTTTGAACTTACATTTCTTGTTTTTCTGTAAAATGGGACACTCCTGGACTGAATGTGTAGGATTGGCGCAATACATGCACAGATTATTACTCTTCCTGCGGTATCTTTCTTCTGTTGTTAAAGGACCACGGGCTATTCCGATGTCCATGGGAACAGCTGTTTGTTTACTATGTTGGGTTGGTTGAGGTGGGGAATAGATAGAAGGTTTTGGTCGGACATCTGCAGAAAACCTTTCTGCCTTCCTTTCTCGCAGTCTGCGGTCCAATTGTTTTGCAGCATTCATCATTCCTTCTAGGGTTTTTGGGAGTTCTATCCTGGCGATTTCATCTTTCAAGCTCTCCGAGAGGCCTAAACGGAACTGGTTTTGAAGTGCAATCCGACTCCATTCCGAATCAGCTGCGTATAATTTGAATTCCGTGATGTACTCCTCCACGGGTGTCTTGGCTTGCTTAAGGTTCCTCATGGAGGCTTCAGCGGACATTTGTACATCAGTGTCGTGAAAAAGATCATCCATACATGTGAAAAAATCAGAAAGGGAACCTAGCACTGGGTCATTATGTTCGCACAGATTGTCAGCCCAGATTCTTGGCTCACCCCTCAGGAATGAAATAGTACTTAATACCTTGATCCTCTCTGTGGGATAACTGCGAGGTCGTAGATTATAAAGTAAATGACATGAATTCTTAAACTGCCTATACTGCTTCCTGTTTCCAGAAAAGAGCTCTGGTAGTGAAACTGAAGGTTCAGGCTTAGGAAAGAAATGTATGTCTTTGTAAGAAAATATCTGGACAAAAATCTAATAAACAATTTGATAAATCTAGGATGTCAAATTACTGCTGTTATAAGTGCATAGATTTACAGTTTATCTTCACTATTACATAAAAATCAATAACAACACTAGCAAAGGAGATTGTTGCAGAATATGAATGGAAATATTTAAGGATAGTATCAAATCCAACTAAGGGACTCATTCCCAATAGTTTATCAAATCATATCTGGAATTAAGCCCTAGAGGAATTCTTGTTTTAAGTTGGAAAATCCTGTATACCTCACGGTTAGCCAATAACTGATCAATGTCCCCACACCTTTTGGGACCACAACCTTCTCTATTGCAATCCACCTAAAAGTGTCTAATGAACTATTGTGTTTAGTCACAAAGTGTTGAACCAGAGGTATAGCGGATCTACCTGTGGTGATGCTCCCTGATGTGGGAATTAATTTCCCTGGAGGTGAGACCTACATACTGAATGTTACATTGCACACATGTTATAAGATATATTACATATGTTGACTTGCAATTTAGACATGATTTTGTGTCAAGCCTTTTCCCACTGGTCGATACAAAGTCCTTAGTCACATGTACAAAATCACATGGTTTGCACTTACTGGGTCCGCATTTGTACATCCCCACATCCCTAAGCCATGAACTGGCAGGCCGTTCATCTGATTTTAATTGGGTAGGTGACAAAATACCCTACGGTGCGACATTTTCTGTACGAGCAACGGATGCCTTCTTTTGCTAGACCAGTCAGTCTGTTATCTGCGGCCAGTATTGGGAAATGTTTCTTTATAATTCCACATATTGAAGTTGAAGCGCAAGAAGAATAAAATCCAATGGACCTGTCTTGCTGAAAGAGTTTTGTTGTTTTCTAAATAAAGTAGGTTCCTGTGATCAGTGAAAATGGTAATAGGAAACTTGGTACCTTCGAGAAGATGCCTCCAGTGTTCCAGTGATCTTTTTATTGCAAGGAGTTCTTTATCTCCTATGGAATAATTTCTTTCAGCTGTTGACATCATCTGTGAGAAGTAAGAAACTGGATGGATGGGATCGTTTGGTGTTTCCTGTTGAGAAAGAACTGAGCCTAAGGCAAAATCAGAGGAATCAACTTCCAACACATAGTGGTGTTCGGGGTTCGGAAATCTTAGAATGGGTGCTGATGTAAAACTATCCTTTAAATATTCAAAAGCTGAATTAGCGTCTGGATCCCAGTTATAAGATGAGTTAATGCTGGTTAATTTCGTCAGTGGTTTTGCTATCTTGGAAAAGTTTCTAATGAATTTCCTATAGTAGTTTGCAAAACCTAGGAATTTTTGGAGTTCCTTTCTGGACTTGGGTATTGACCAATTTTTGACATTGTCTACTTTTTGTTTTTGCATAGTGATACCTGTTGGTGAGATATCATATCCAAGGAATGACACATGCTTAGTATGAAATATGCATTTCTCCAACTTAACATACAGTTTATGCTCTCGGAGCCTTGACAGTACCCATCGCACGTGTGTTTTTGTGTTCTGTTTCATTTTTAGAATAAATCAAAATATCGTCTAGGTATATCACAAGACAGATGTCTAAGAGATCTCTGAACACATTGTTTATGAAGTGTTGAAAAGTGGCGGGTGCGTTGCACAGTCCAAACGGCATGACAAGGTACTCATAAAGGCCATACCTTGTCATGAATGCAGTTAACCATTCGTGTCCTTCTTTTATCCTCACTAAGTTATAGGCTCCCCTTAAATCGAGTTTCGTGTATATAGTTGCCTCAGATAACCTTTCAATTAGTTCTGGGATTAATGGGAGTGAGTAACGATTTTTTATTGTGCGTTTGTTGAGTTCTCTGTAATTGATTATGGGACGTAATGATGAATCCTTATTCCACACAAAAAAAAATTCCGGCACCTGCTGGTGATGTTGATGCTCTGATAAATACTTTCCATAAATTTTCTTCGAGATACTCCTTTAAATTATCCAATTCTGGCTTGCAGAGAGGGTACAAGTGCCCATAAGGGATGGAAGAACCAGGTTGAAGTTGTATTCGACAATCGTATGCACGATGAGGAGGCAAGTTCTCAGCTTCTACTTTACTGAATACATCCTTGAAATCTGCATAAGGTGAAGGAATTTGCAACTCAGGTTTTTCTGTAGGTATTTCGGTCTGGAGTAGAACATGTTTGTGGAAACATGTTGTTTTACAATAGACTGAATCAAATTTTATGGAAGATACTGACCAGTGGATAACTGGATTATGTAATTTGAGCCAACTAATACCCAAAACCACTGGGAAATGTGGTGACAAGACAACATCAAATGAGAGTTGTTCTGAGTGTCAATCATACAAAAGAAAATGGAGTATGCTTTTTAATAAGGGGTATTTTATTTTGCTTTACAACATTATAATCAATAAAGCAGCCATAAGCTCCCGAGTCTATGATGGCTTCAGTAGTCAGCTGATCTTGGTCCCACTGTATGGAGGGAGTTAACATGCAATAAGTTTTAGTTTTAGTGGTGTTTAATAAAGAACATATAACTTTGAACTTACATTTCTTGTTTTTCTGTAAAATGGGACACTCCTGGACTGAATGTGTAGGATTGGCGCAATACATGCACAGATTATTACTCTTCCTGCGGTATCTTTCTTCTGTTGTTAAAGGACCACGGGCTATTCCGATGTCCATGGGAACAGCTGTTTGTTTACTATGTTGGGTTGGTTGAGGTGGGGAATAGATAGAAGGTTTTGGTCGGACATCTGCAGAAAACCTTTCTGCCTTCCTTTCTCGCAGTCTGCGGTCCAATTGTTTTGCAGCATTCATCATTCCTTCTAGGGTTTTTGGGAGTTCTATCCTGGCGATTTCATCTTTCAAGCTCTCCGAGAGGCCTAAACGGAACTGGTTTTGAAGTGCAATCCGACTCCATTCCGAATCAGCTGCGTATAATTTGAATTCCGTGATGTACTCCTCCACGGGTGTCTTGGCTTGCTTAAGGTTCCTCATGGAGGCTTCAGCGGACATTTGTACATCAGTGTCGTGAAAAAGATCATCCATACATGTGAAAAAATCAGAAAGGGAACCTAGCACTGGGTCATTATGTTCGCACAGATTGTCAGCCCAGATTCTTGGCTCACCCCTCAGGAATGAAATAGTACTTAATACCTTGATCCTCTCTGTGGGATAACTGCAAGGTCGTAGATTATAAAGTAAATGACATGAATTCTTAAACTGCCTGTACTGCTTCCTGTTTCCAGAAAAGAGCTCTGGTAGTGAAACTGAAGGTTCAGGCTTAGGAAAGAAATGTATGTCTTTGTAAGAAAATATCTGGACAAAAATCTAATAAACAATTTGATAAATCTAGGATGTCAAATTACAGCTGTTATAAGTACATAGATTTACAGTTTATCTTCACTATTAAATAAAAATCAATAACAACACTAGCAAAGGAGATTGTTGCAGAATATGAATGGAAATATTTAAGGATAGTATCAAATCCAACTAAGGGACTCAGTCCCAATAGTTTATCAAATCATATCTGGAATTAAGCCCTAGAGGAATTCTTGTTTTAAGTTGGAAAATCCTGTATACCTCACGGTTAGCCAATAACTGATCAATGTCCCCAAACCTTTTGGGACCACAACCTTCTCTATTGCAATCCACCTAAAAGTGTCTAATGAACTATTGTGTTTAGTCACAAAGTGTTGAACCAGAGGTATAGCGGATCTACCTGTGGTGATGCTCCCTGATGTGGGAATTAATATCCCTGGAGGTGAGACCTACATACTGAATGTTACATTGCACACGTTATAAGATATATTACATATGTTGACTTGCAATTTAGACATGATTTTGTGTCAAGCCTTTTCCCACTGGTCGATACAAAGTCCTTAGTCACATGTACAAAATCACATGGTTTGCACTTACTGGGTCCGCATTTGTACATCCCCACATCCCTAAGCCATGAACTGGCAGGCCGTTCATCTGATTTTAATTGGGTAGGTGACAAAATACCCTACGGTGCGACATTTTCTGTACGAGCAACGGATGCCTTCTTTTGCTAGACCAGTCAGTCTGTTATCTGCGGCCAGTATTGGGAAATGTTTCTTTATAATTCCACATATTTTCATATACTGGGTAATGTAACCTGTCATGAAATGGACACCACCAAAGTAATTCTTATTACACGTACTAGGTCAATCCTGCAATAAATATTAAAATAAGCTTAGAGCAGTCAGATTGTTTGCCATGAAACTGCTCCTGGAAACATCAAGGCCATGAGCTTGTTACTTCAGAGGTCTCCTACAGAAGTCTGGTTAAGGGACTACCTGTATATCCTGTGTGATTAAATCTGCCTGTACTGAGTGAGTAATAAACTTGTTCACCATAACATCCTGTCTGTGTGTGATACACTGAAAGGATATTTACAGCAACCTATCCAGTATCTCAGGGTGACACAGAATCAGCACACACAATTACCCCTGGGACACTACAGTGAGCCAATAACATGAGCCAAATATGTGCAACCACCAATCAGCAGCTCTGAGCATACCTAAGTATGCTTTCAACAAGAGATACTTAGAAAACAAAACACATTCAATAATAGAAGTAGTTTGGAAAGTTGTTTAAAATTGCATGCTCTATCTGAATCATGAGAAAAAAAAATTGGGATTAATTTAACTTTAACATTGTATGGTTATCAGTAAAAAGCTTGTCTGCAGCTGAGGCCCATTATGTGAAGAAGCAATTTGGGATTGTGATCATTTGAAAACCATGCTGACTATATCAGACTAAGTTCAAAACTTCATATTGGCCAAAAATATTAGCAAGATTGTAATAGACGCCCATGCATTTTAACCCCTTTGCAGGGGTTAAACACATGAACTTTCAGGGTTAGAAGTTCTAAAATTACTTCATTGTTGGACTTCAATGTACACTTAAAGGGCAGTGTGTGTACTGTAAAATTGGTTTGCCCTTAAAGTGTTTCCTGTGATTGTTATACCAGCTGCAGAGTATAAAATGTATGGAAAATTGCTTTTTGGCACCCTAACCCAGACAAATAGGCTGAGCTGAGAGAAAGCACAACCCTCCTTATCTTATCTCTCTATATTTATTTAAAATCCATGTTATCTTATCTTTCACTGTTTAAGTATTGGGACTTAAATTTTTAGTACCGCTTTGCTCCACCCCCGCTGTGAGTGTGATTTCCTCTACACCTTCTAGTTTACATAGCTTTTCTATATTTAGTACTTTAGTGTTGAAATATGTAATATAGGTAGGGATACAAGAGGCAAAACAGCCATTTCAAATGCCCAAATAAAAGTAAATGAATCATTTATAACAAATGTAATATACTTCAGGCCAGATAACATTAGCCTACGACTTGATATTACATCCTATTGGCCAAACGAGCGGTATTCTGGATATTGAAACTCAATACTAGGGTACCTCTTGGATTGAACTCTGAATATGATGTCATACATTTTTGGCAATAGTAAAATAGGGTACCTGTGAGCCAATGGCAAAGTATGGGCGAGTATGTTCACTGGGCACGCCTTCAACTTTTTGTCCTCATAATGTATTTTTATCCTCATAATGTATCCTTAATAGGTATCTGTGATTTTATACATCAGTGACACTTAGAAATATTTTTTGATATTAATCTAAATTCCCTGAAGAACTAAAAGTAGCAGGCTGCTGTACGTAGTGATTACAATGAAAAGGTAGAATAAGTCTGCTTCTAGTGGGGAACGAAACAAAATTAAGTTCTTATAGTGCACATGTATATATAGGTGATAAACCCAAGAAAACAATTTAGGGTTGATTATGTGCACAAGGTCTAGGGTTAGATTCGTTCATTCAAATGAGATTAATAAGCTAATAAAAATTGTTATCAGAACAAATCTTGTGTTAAAGTTCATTAAGATCTACGTAAATTCACTGATCACTGACACTATACTGTGGATACTGCAGGAGAAAATATATGTTGGTCACTTTAAGAGGAAATAAAAGGATGGTGTGGTTAATGTGTGGTTTTTAACCAATGAAAGGCAATTTTAACCTTTATAATGGAGGCAATGGCTACTAACCTTAGCTACGATTATGGCATTTAAAGGGCCACTAAACCCAAAATCTTTCTTTCATGATTCAGATAGAGAATAGAAATTTAAACAACATTACAATTTACTTCTATTATTTATTTTGCTATTTTTTTTAGATATCCTTAGTTGAAGAAAAAGCAAAGCACATGGTGAGCCAATCACATGAGCCAATCACATGAGGCTTCTATGTGCAGCAACCAATCAGCAGCTCCTGAGAATATCTAGATATGCTTTTCAGCAAAGAATATCAAGAGAATAAAACAAATTAGATAATATAAGTAAATTAGAAAGATGTTTAAAAGTGCATTCTCTTTCTAAATCATGAAAGAAAAAGTGTGGGTGTCATGTCCCTTTAAGCCGAAATGCGTCAGCAGGGTTAGCAGAGCCTGGCTATCTGTTCCACATGTTGCTGATTGGATGAAAAGGATAGTTTTTATCCTGTGAATATCCTAAATAAAAGTTATGTTTTAACCTACTGCATTTGAGTGCTCCTCATCTGTTTGTGTTTTTGTGATTACAAGTCCATGGTAAAGCGTGTTAATCAAAGAAGGGTTAGCGCAGGCAACTTCACTTGAGCACAAACTATACTTTCAATGGATTGTGCGAATGCGCTAACGTGCTCATATTACAAGTTGAAAAATATAGTTTGCACTTGACCAAAAGCTGAAACTGCATTAGAATATTTAATGCAACTTCAGACCTGAAGTAAACTGTAAGGTTTGAACAAAAAAATTACAAAACACATAAAAAAACACATTAAAATAAACTATTACACACATATATACACTTTTAAATAAAATATATATATATATACAAGACAATTTCCAGCTCAGCCCTCCAATGGTTAACAGCCTGGGTGCAAGAATAAAGTGCAGCTGCCACCCTCCAGCCTTATTAAAAGGCATATCAACTCACAGTTCATTAGAACCATGCGAAACAATTCTGATGCCACTACTGGGGTCTCCCAATTGGTGGGAGTGGGTGAGAGATTCCGTAACAGGGGGTACAAAGTGTCGGTTATCCAGGATACCATGACGACAGTTTCTACATTAACACAAAATGAATTGATCATACCTACACCCAAGAGGGATACAAGTAATAAATTAATCATGTCCACCATGTTTACTCCAGCAACCAAAAATACAGGCCGTATTTTGCACCAACATTGGCCCGTAATGTCCTCTGACCCGAAACTACCATTTACTTAGCATTTACAACCTATGGTAGGTTTCAAGAGGGGCACCAACCTCAAGGATCTTTTAATGAAAACCGACCCGAAACAAAGCTATACATCTAGCACCATACGGAATATCAAAGGTTCCTACCGATGTTTGGGTTGCACAACCTGCAACGGTCTATTAAGCACTAGAACATTCCATCATCCCCACACCAACCGGAGATACACTATCAAGCATTCTATTACGTGTACTACTACACACGTAGTATACCTGCTTTTTTGTCTATGCTCGTGTTTTTATGTGGGTAAAACCTCTGGCACATTACGCGAGCACATGGCAAACCACCGGCATGCAATAAGAGCTGCATTGAAACATGGAGATTCTGAACAGCCTGTGGCACGCCACTGTGCTAATAAAGGCCACGCTGTCTCTTCGATACGCTATATTTTGATTGATCACATACCTCCATTGGATCGGGGAGGAGACCGAAAACAAATCACTCCTTAAGTGTGAAGCCCAGTGGATGTACAGATTGGGCACGATACAGCCTGGAGGGTTGAATACTTCGCCGGATTTTAAGAGCCTTGTTTGACCCTGAAGGGTAGTGCCACTTACTTGGGGTATGACTCAGGGGCATTGTGGCTCCGATCAGTTTCAGGCTTTCTTTCTCTCGTGCGGGAGGGAAGGCCCGTTACTCACGGCACAATGGAGTGGTAGCATTCTGCTCCCATCTCCTTTTGTGGAAGCCTGGCCCTTTAGGATCTGTTACCCGTTTTTGCACTAATTACCCATTTCATGGGCATCATTGATCATCTTCATTTCATATACCTCTTTGGTACAGAGGAGTGCTGGATGGACAGTCTACTTTAATCACGCAGCCTAGTTAGGCTTGACATATGTGGACACACATAGATTGAATTAGCCCTTATGGGGCATTTAAATGTCTCTGATTCAGTACACAGTTGCTGAGTGATCTTTACTATATGTATATTATTATGTCTTTCTAGGTCTGGGTTATATATGAATTCTGCCACACTGACCTGTGATGAACAGACACCCTGTCTATATCTAAACATATGTCACTATCGATATCCCTAAACAATTTTCACATTTTTGGATCAGATTCCATTTTAAAAAAATTGCCGATTTCAAGATCTGATACCTTCTATCATAACATTTACAAATTTTCAGGCAGTTACTTTCAATTTGTCATAGCGCCATTAGTCAATACTCCGCAACAATCCCCACAAGTTATTTCAAGTTATTTTATATCTCTTGTGTACTTATGACAAACTTATACCATCAATAGGTATTCACTTTTCTATACACATATTACATTTACATGTTTTTTTTCTAGGCTGTTACCTACACTTTAGCACCAGGTGTTGTTTACTGAAACCATGACTACTGTTACTATGGCGATCTGTATACACATTCATATAAGATTGGCCAGTTTGTGTCCCTATTATGGCGATCTATATACACATACACATAAGATTGGCCAGTTTGTTTCACTACATGATGTGTTTATACAGGGATTGCAGAATTATTAGGCAAGTTGTATTTTTGAGGATTAATTTTATTATTGAACAACAACCATGTTCTCAATGAACCCAAAAAACTCATTAATATCAAAGCTGAATAGTTTTGGAAGTAGTTTTTAGTTTGTTTTTAGTTATAGCTATTTTAGGATGATATCTGTGTGTGCAGGTGACTATTACTGTGCATAATTATTAGGCAACTTAACAAAAAACAAATATATACCCATTTCAATTATTTATTTTTACCAGTGAAACCAATATAACATCTCAACATTCACAAATATACATTTCTGACATTCAAAAACAAAACAAAAACAAATCAGTGACCAATATAGCCACCTTTCTTTGCAAGGACACTCAAAAGCCTGCCATCCATGGATTCTGTCAGTGTTTTGATCTGTTCACCATCAACATTGCGTGCAGCAGCAACCACAGCCTCCCTGACACTGTTCAGAGAGGTGTACTGTTTTCCCTCCTTGTAAATCTCACATTTGATGATGGACCACAGGTTCTCAATGGGGTTCAGATCAGGTGAACAAGGAGGCCATGTCATTAGATTTTCTTCTTTTATACCCTTTCTTGCCAGCCACGCTGTGGAGTACTTGGACGCGTGTGATGGAGCATTGTCCTGCATGAAAATCATGTTTTTCTTGAAGGATGCAGACTTCTTCCTGTACCACTGCTTGAAGAAGGTGTCTTCCAGAAACTGGCAGTAGGACTGGGAGTTGAGCTTGACTCCATCCTCAACCCGAAAAGGCCCCACAAGCTCATCTTTGATGATACCAGCCCAAACCAGTACTCCACCTCCACCTTGCTGGCGTCTGAGTCGGACTGGAGCTCTCTGCCCTTTACCAATCCAGCCACGGGCCCATCCATCTGGCCCATCAAGACTCACTCTCATTTCATCAGTCCATAAAACCTTAGAAAAATCAGTCTTGAGATATTTCTTGGCCCAGTCTTGATGTTTCAGCTTCTGTGTCTTGTTCAGTGGTGGTCATCTTTCAGCCTTTCTTACCTTGTCCATGTCTCTGAGTATTGCACACCTTGTGCTTTTGGGCACTCCAGTGATGTTGCAGCTCTGAAATATGGCCAAACTGGTGGCAAGTGGCATCTTGGCAGCTGCACGCTTGACTTTTCTCAGTTCATGGGCAGTTATTTTGCTCCTTGGTTTGTCCACACGCTTCTTGCGACCCTGTTGACTATTTTGAATGAAACGCTTGATTGTTCGATGATCACGCTTCAGAAGCTTTGCAATTTTAAGAGTGCTGCATCCCTCTGCAAGATATCTCACTATTTTTGACTTTTCTGAGCCTGTCAAGTCCTTCTTTTGACCCATTTTGCCAAAGGAAAGGAAGTTGCCTAATAATTATGCACACCTGATATAGGGTGTTGATGTCATTAGACCACACCCCTTCTCATTACAGAGATGCACATCACCTAATATGCTTAATTGGTAGTAGGCTTTTGAGCCTATACAGCTTGGAGTAAGACAACATGCATAAAGAGGATGATGTGGTCAAAATACTCATTTGCCTAATAATTCTGCACTCCCTGTACACACTGATATTATGTTTGTTTTGTTCACGAATTAGATCGTGTATTTGCTTTTGTTGTTTTATTTTGAAACAAGTCTCTATTTAGAGCATTATCGCCGAAAACCGGAAGTGATGTATCGCAACTTCCGGTTACGGCTCTCACTGTGGAACGCAACTTGCGTTCCACACTCAAAATTTTGGCGCACTTTCTGGAGGGCACTAGGTTTGTGTTTGATGTTTTACACTATAAAAGGTTTGATTTATGTCTTATGTATATGCTGATGAAGGGGTTGTGAACCCCGAAAACATTCCTACATTAAAAGGTTTTTGTGAAAGTCCTGCGAGTGCATCTTTTTCTCTCTCTCTCTCTCTCTCTCTCTCTCTCTCTCTCTCTATATATATATATATATATATATATATATATATATATATATATAATTTTAATATTAAGAAAGAACAGAGAAAGAGCAACAGAAAGCAAATTTTCTTCCAGGATAACCTTGTATGTGGTCTGATTCATGCGTCATTCACAAAGATAAATCTGCATGATTCCAGCCTTGATGAATCACACCCCAGATCATCACCAATATTCTCCTTGTTTAATATATATACATATAGGTTTTTAATTTTGAATTGTAATTAGTTTTTTATTTGGAATTTAAATGAACAGTCTGTGATATAAATAAGAAAATGATGTGAATATAATACTGTTTTTTGACCACATGATGGCAGTACAACATAGACTGTGATTTATTTGTATATGCAACAGGTGAGGGTATATATAAGATACAAACCTGTGTGTGATTAGACTCTAATTGGTAGTAGGCTTGCAATAGGCCCTTAGTCATGTATCTCTAATCATTAGAGATACATGACTAAGGGCCTATTGCAGGCCTGAAACGTTATAACAATGCTTATAAACCCAACATTTAAGAAACAAAAGGTTTTTTGGAAGTTATTATTATTATTATATTGATATTCATTTGGTCTGGACTTGGCAAGTCTTTTTCTGTGCCCCATACATGTAAGTGTGCTGTTTTCCAGTTTTTTGAATTTGATACAGTATAGACAACACCCAGCATTACAACACCCATCATATTGGCGATGTATAGTAAAGGATTCTTTGAATATAACTGCCGTCTGCCTGACCACCAATCCTAATACCCCTAAACCAAAGTATCCCACAATTGCAAACTAGCACTACACTAATAAACATCTAAGAGCAGTCTAGTGTGTGCTGGTCCTATCTCTCCTATACAAACTACACTAATAAACATCTAAACCATCACATACGCACCGCAAGTCGCTAACTATTAACTCTTATGCTGCCACAAACCCACTGCTAGTATCTAACCATTAACATCTATGCTGCCACATACCCACCACAATAAACTAACTATTAACCCCTATGTCTCTAACTATAAACCCCTATGCCGCAACATACCCACCACAAGTACAATGCTATTAACCCCTATGCTGCCACATACCCCAAACACAAACTAACCTAACACTTAACCCCCTCTAAACTAAACCCCCTAAGTTACAATTAAAATGTAAGTTAAAAGAAAAAATAAACCTAAACCGCCACAACCCCAAACACAATCTAACACTTCTGTGCCAAACACCTAATCTCCCTCTAAACTAAACCCCTTTCAAAACTAAACCCTTTGCTCTAAACTAACACCACTAAATTACCAAAAGTTACAAAAAAATACAAAAAATAAGTAAAAAATAAACTACAGTATCCAAAATAAAAAAAATCCACCATTATACTTAACACTAAACTACATGCCCCATAAAATAAAAAAAACACCAAAAACAAAAACCCCTAAACCCTAACACAAGAAAAAAAAAATTACAATAGCCCTTTAAAGGGCCTTTTGTAGGGCATTGCCCTAAAGTGATCAGCTCTTTTTTAAAAAACAAAATACAAAACCCCCATCTACATTACAAGTAACCCCACCGCCCAAAATAACAAAAAATTACTTTAAAAAACTTAGACTAGAAAAAAAAAAAAAGATTCTTACAAATTAAAAAAATGACCCCAAAAATGCCCTTACTAACCCCAAAAGTGGTACTCATAGTTTATGGGGAATCCGGCTCCTCTTGACATGACGTTGGGCCCTCTTAATCCCAGCTCCAGGAACCCGGGGGCCCATCTTTGCGGAGGTGGACTTCAATATCTTTTTCAGCTGCCTCCACAACCTTCTTCCACGAAGGGCCCTCTTCATTCAGGCACCAGGGGCCCATCTTTGCAGAGGTGGACTTCAATGTCTTTTTCAGCTGCGTCCACAACCTTCTTCCACGAAGGGCCCTCTTCATTCAGGCACCAGGGGCCCATCTTTGCAGAGGTGGACTTAAAGGATCAGTCAACACAGTAGATTTGCATAATCAATAAATGCAAGATAACAAGACAATGCAATTATCTTCAAATGAATAGTAGATTTTTATTCTGACAATTTTAAAAGTTATGTCTCTTTACACTCCCCCTATACCATGTGAGAGCCATCAGCCAATCACAAATTCATACCCTTTCCATGTGACAGTCATCAGCCAATCACAAATGCATAAACGCTTATTCTGTGAATTCTTGCACATGCTCAGTAGGAGCTGGTGACTCGAAAAGTGTAAATATAAAAAGACTTTTTTAATGGAAGTAAATTGAAATGTTGTTTAAAATGGCATGCTCTATCTAAATAATGAAAGTTTAATTTTGACTTGAGTGTCCCTTTAATAAACGAAACATGATATGGTCTTCAACTAATTTTGAACATTTTTTACTTGCACTTCCCCTATAAGCCTCACTTTATCTATAATATATAAAATGTTATCTACCCCTCCTCCTGGACATTTATAAGGTTATATTGAAAGTAGGGAGACTGATTTAGGGTTTATTATTTACCCTAAACTGCATACTGAATCTTCTCTACTACAATGAAATCTTCAGTTTCTTTACTAATGTTGGAAATTAATTACAAAGTCTTAAAAAGATGGTAATATACTCCCAAAAAATTACATAAACTTTTCCTGTCAAAGTTCAATAGATGTTGGTGTTGTGGTCATGTGAACAGTAGTCAAGCACATGTGTAGTGGTGGTGCAGCCCAATACAAGACCTTGGTTATCTGTAATTTCAAATAATTCTTAACAGTATTACATTTCTCATAGCAAAGAACTGGAAATCTTCCTCATCACCAACATTAAATATGTATTGTACTAAAGTAACGGAACTTCTCAATTTGGAAGAATATTATTATATGAAAAGAGACAAAATCAAAATGTATGCAGAAATGGTTGTTATATGGGATCAATATACACAGCAAGTTTATAATAGAATGTAGTGAACTAAAGAACATTTTTTTCTTGAAACAGTTTTTATTCAAAGGGACAGTCAACATTAAAATTGTTATTGTTTAAAAAGTTAAAGCCTTTACTACCCATTCCGCAGCTTTGCACAACCAACATTGTTATATTAATACACTTTATAAAATTTAAACCACTAGATGTCTGCCTGTTTCTAAGCCACTACAGACAGCCTCTTATCCCATGCTTTTTTTATTTGTTTTTCACAACAGGAGACTGCTAGTTCATTTGCATTAGTAAGTCTGACAGTAATCTTCATATTTTAGCACTCTGTATCGTCTGCAGCTTACTGATTTTAGCATCTGTTTTAAACATACACCACTCCTAGACACAGTACAAAAATATGAAAAATTGCTGTCAGACTGAATAATACAAAAATGAATTTCCCCCAACAGCTCACCCAGTCCGGTACTGTGCACAATCACACAGTAAGATCAACTGCACTGAGTGTTTGCAGTGTCTCTCTTTTTTTTTGTAGTAATTTGGCACGTTGCAGCCTAGCTCCTAGCCTGCACTTCTGCCCTCAGAGTGTCATTAAAAGTCCAGGAAAACTTAGGAAGCATTGCTGCTGGCTATTAAGACAGTGGATCTAAGGTAGTATTGTGTCACTTCAGTTCAGAACTCAGCTAATAGTGTAATATATAGGGAAGTGATAATATATAAGAGCTGGACAGTTCAAAACAATTGATTAGGAGATGGTTTACTGCAATAGTGCAAGAATGCTTCTATTTGTATGGTCTTTTGAAAGAATTCATGACTGTTAATAGTAAAAGTTTTTTTTAAATATATGTGCACATGTATTATTTGTTTAAATTAGAAACTTTAATAAGTTTTGACTTGTGAGGCAGACTGTTTTCTGTTTACTGGTGCAAATTCTAAAGTAAAGGGATTCTTTTTATTCTTTTACATTTTTGAAAGTCTGTTTTTGCATATTGCTTTACTTCATGTGACATATAATTGTCGGTCAAAACCTTGATCCATTGTAGAAAATTGACAATGAAGTGGTTTAGGTAGAGGGAAACGTTTGAATAATCAGAAACATTAAACTGCTTTTCATTTTTTTTAAATTTCTCCAAATATATATTCTTGATAGAGTCACTGGAAATGTGTCAACAGAATCTGTCTTAGATTTACAACATCAAATGAAGAATACTGGATGCTCCGAGGATAAAATTCAATAATTTATTTATTTAGCAATTAAAATAATAAACATGGAGAAACAAAGAGGTAGACACAAGTTCAGGCGCAGCACCAGGGCTTACGCGTTTTGGCTTTTGAGCCGTAGTCATAGCATACAGGTGCTGTGCCTGACAGGTAAATTTAAAACTTTAGGTTGATTTTCATTGGTTAAAAGAGAATCAAAAGAACCCGCCTGCTTGGTAGTGTCTAAGTGAGAGAACATAATGTAGCTCAAAAAACAAACAGAGAAATGATGGTAACAGTGCAAAGGTAGTTAACATACTATTCTAATGGCTTATCCAGATACAGTCTACAATCAAGACATGATCGTTACTAATGGACTATGTTATGAAATAGACTGGGTGGATAGAAAGGTCAAAACAAAGATAGTAATTGGCCAAATGTAATATAATTGGACCACAATTGATAGAATACATGACAATAAATGAAAACCTTAACAATGAATAATTATAAAGTTATGTGCAGTACTATGAATACATATATACAAAAACTGAAATTAAAATATAGAATCCTAATTATTGTAATGCAGCAATTAAATGATACAGAAGAGAGAAAGGCTATATGTAAGCCCTATAAGTATAGTCTTATGTGTCAGAATAGATCTGAACAACACTATGGAGCAACAACTGTAACCAAAGATGAGATAGTCTAAAGCAAGCCAACATCTAACTGGGTAGTGTATAGTAAAGATGTACCCTACGGGCAAAAAGATGAAAGGAGTAATTATAGTTGAGGGAATAGTGAGTGACTGGCTATTATTCCCAATAATTTATTAGATCATACCTGGAGTTGAGTCCCTTAGGTACTCTGGTGTCAAGTTTGAACATCCAGAACACCTCTCTGCCAGTAATTGATTTAGGTTACCACCTCTGCTAGGCAAAACAACGTTTTCAATAATGCACCATCTAAATGTGCTAAGGTTATTACCATGTTTGCCATTGAAATGCTGTACCAGAGGTGTGGTTGCTTTACCTAGGTTGAAAGATGAGAGGTGTTCTCTGACTCTAGAATACATGTCCCTGGAGGTGAGGCCTACATATAGCAGATGACACTGTATGCAGGAAATTAGGTATATAACATTGCTGGCGGTGCAGTTGAGGCATGTCTTGATGTCAAAGGATTGGCCAGTGACGTAAGAAGCAAAGTTTTTCGTAACCTGGACATAGTCACAGGGTTTGCAACGTCTACTGCCACATTTATACATCCTGCAATGCCTCAACCACGAGCTGTGGTTACTCTCAGTCTTTCTAAGTTCTGTAGGTGCCAAAATGCCCCCCAAGGTGGTGCTTTTCCTATATGAACATCTCAAGCCCTGATCGACAGTGTTCACTAGTTTATCGTCAGCAGCTAGGAGAGCAAAATGTTTCCTAACTATCCTACACAATTTGTCGTTATGTGCACTGAATTGTGATTCAAAGTAGACTCCTTATGATGTTTTGGAGGTGATAACTCCTGGTTTGTCTTGTAAAAGAGCCTTTCTGTCAATGTGCTCAAGAGACCTCCTGGCTCTTAAAACATCATGTGAGGGATAGCCTCTTTCTCTCAACCTCTCTGACAGAAGATTTGCTTCCCTTTCATAGGTAGCCCTATCGGAGCAATTCCTCTTCAGCCTTGTGAACTGCACTTTGGCAACTGCAAATCTCATTTGTTTTGGATGGCTACTGTTACTATGCAACAGGGTATTCCCCGAAATAGGTTTGCGGTAAAGACTCATGGATACACAGCTCCCCTGTATACCTGTTAGGGTCAAATCCAAATAGTTAATGTAGGTGCTATGTAGCTCAAAGGTGAATTTTAAGTTTAGATCATTGGAATTTAGAAGGTTGAGAAAAAGAGGCACATCAGACGGATCACCCGACCACACTAGAAGGAGGTCGTCAATGTACCTCCTATACAATTTGATGTCTTTTCTGAAGGTGTTACTATCTCCAAAGATGCGGCACAGCTCCCACCAACCTAAATACAGGTTGGCGTAGGAGGGAGCAAACTTTGCTCCCATAGCTGTGCCGCATCTCTGGAGATAGAACTCCCCCTCAAACTTGAAAAAGTTGTGAGTGAGAAGGAACTCAATAACCGTAATCACATATGACTGAAACTCAGGAGAAAAATCACTGTAACTCTGAAGGAAGAAATTGCCTGCAGGCCCTTCGTGTGAGGTATAGTCGAATAGAGGGCAACTGCGTCTATAGTGAGCCATGCATATTCCTTTCTCCATTCAAAGCCATCCAGAATATTAATTACATGTTTGGTGTCACAAACGTACGATACTAAAGTGAGTACCATAGGCTGTAGGATAGAGTCGACCCATTGCGAGAGGTGCTCCAAAAGGGAATCAATACCACTCACAATGGGCCGACCCTGTACATTGTCAATGCTTTTAAGAACTTTTGGGAAATGGTGGAAACAGGGAGTCCTTGGGAATTGTACATCCAAAAATGTGACGGTCTTATCATCCAAGAATCCCTGTTCCCTATCATCATCCAAAATATGTTTCAATTGGGACTTGAAAGTATTTGTAGGATCTCTTGGGAGCTTTTCGTAGTCGCGTGTATTTTGTAGTTGTCGTTTGGCCTCTGTGACATAGTCATCCCTGTTCATTACGACCACTGCCCCGCCCTTATCGGCGGGGCGTATCACTATCTGGTTGTTGCCCCTAAGTTGAGCAAGTGCCTCTTTTTGTTTGAGTGTGAGATTCTGTTTTTCTTTATTGGTCTCTTTGTGAAGTTTGATTAGATCAGTCTCAATTCTATGTTGAGAAGTTTCTAATATGTGGCCTCTGCTCATTATGGGGTAAAAATTAGATTTTTCTATCAGTGTAATACCTTTGTTGACAGTTCCTGTGTCTGTAAGGGACTCTTTGGCTAAAGACTGCAGGGTAACCACATCGCACATTTTATTAAAATCACGAATGTTATTAGGGACAAAAGATGGAGGACCCACTGGCTTTTCTGGCAAGGTATGTGTACTGCTAAAATGTTTTTTCAAAGTCAAACATCTAATTAAGCGGTTCACATCAATGAGCGTTTGAAATAAGTTGAAATTGCTCGTGGGAGAAAAGCCTAAGCCTAGAGCTAGAACAGAATGTTGTTGTGGTGTTAGTATTGCAGATGAAAGATTTATAACATTACTTGTCATTTGTATTTTGTCTGTGGTTTGTTTCCCCTCAGTGGATATCTGCCTTGACCCATTTGGGTCTGGCCCCCACTGTGTGTTTGGTGTAGGGCCTGTGGAAAAACATGTTCTAGATCGCTGGGGGCAGGGTTGACATTGGCAGTGGCCACATTAGGGGGAACAGTTGACATATGTGGTACAGTATATTGGCTGGTGGAGGGAAATGAATGTTCCTGTGAGTGAAACTCTTTTTGTCTCACTATTGGTACATTTTCTGGAGCAGGTGCATATGTGTTTTTGTTTTTAAGTATACCTATGGGAATGGAAGGCACATTCTGAGCTGTAGGTGCAATAGTGGATGTGGTGGGTTTATTAGCCTCATCTGAGGAACACTCATTGTCACTGCTAGAAAAAGAAACATTTCTAGAATTAGATCTGTGCCTTCTACATCCCCTATTGCCCCTACGTGTGCCTACGGAGAATTGATTACGTCTGTATTCTCCTTTCTGCTTGCGATTCCAAATGTATACAGAATTACTTTGGTAGTCTGATCGATCCCTTAAAAACTTGGAGTGTTTATTCTCCATTATTAAGCTCTTTCCTCTTGCTACCATGCCCCTGAGAATGGAATCAAATTTCCAAAATTGAGGGTTTAAAATACGTTTGGCCATTTCTGTTTGCAAGTCTATAATGTCTTTTTTTATAAAATCCAATTGTTTCAATTTGTAATTCCTCAGCATAATCATTAGTCTGGAAGAGCATTCCGACAAAACCTCATTCCACTCTTTCACAAAATATTTGTCAGTTGCGTCCACGTCAAAGTAGGGAAACTTATATAGTCTTAGACCTCTGGGTATCATACCCTCATGCATATATTTATCAAAGGCCCATGTTCAAAATACTTAAACCAATAACTTTGTGTTTAAAGCGCCATTTTGAAACCTAGGTATTGTAAACTGATTGGTACAGAGCAAAGGATACCCACGGAGTGGGTTTGGAAAACAATTAAATTTGCAGACAAGATTTCTGCTATACGGTAGAGATATGTTAATGAAATGCTATTGATAAAAAGTGTATTTGGGGTAGTTAGTTAGTAACAGGCATAGAAAATATTTACTTACAGTGGCCCTTTAAGGGTTTTTGCAATATGCCATGATATTACCCATAATATATAAATACTAGTCCCTGAAATAATTTTTAAAAAATGTTTTTAAAACTTTAAAAATGAGATCTTAGTGGGGCGGAGCTACGCCGTGCTGGTGCATGGACGAGTTGTAGAAAAGCTCCGGAGCTGTTGGGGCCTTTTGAGCTACCAGATTGGCATCTATGTCGCCTTATTCTACTCGAACATCAACCTAATCCTGTCTCAGTTGATCCGGTTGCCCATACACTACTCGGGCTAGAGGAGGGAACACCGGGCAAAGTACTCAAGATTACTGAAGCGGGAGCCGCGGCCGCCATCTTGCCGCCCAACTTACCTTTCCTGCATGATCCTGGTGATTGCTGTGGGCTGCCGGGCCAGTACACATTAAGAGACCTACCTACCCGATCTCTAAGAGAAACACCATAGCACAACTGACCTGTCTGGCCGGTGCTGCACTGGGGGAGATCCCGTTACCGGAGGCTGACTCCTGCTTCCCACGTGGTGAGTCCCGACATTTGCACTCATCAGCCTTACCGCATACCCACTGTGACACTGCTGGGCGCACCTAGAAGGGGGAACAAGCAATATCCCCAATATTGCATATTACAAGGCCCCACAGAATAATGCACTAGCAGGCTACTTATTTCTAGGCAAAGCCAGAGTGAGGGGACAGCCACCACAGGCCGCACATAAGACGTATAAAGACTGTTCTATACATAAAGGGATATTCAACCACCCAGTCAGCAGTACTTTTTGCTGCGCTCATTAGAAATTTATTTTTTGAAGGGCCCAGACCATGAGGGGACTTTACACTAGTCTGTGAGCTATAAAGCACTACAATCCTGTAATCCACTTTAGAACGATCGCAACACCCACTGTCGCTTCCCCTGAGGACATTAATAAATAGTGACAGCTTCTTGGTGTAACTCCATTATACCCTCTCAAAAACCTACATCTTAAAGTGATATTGCCTGTCTATCTTTCATCTATCAGCCTAAGGAGGGCTAGCATTGCCCCCGTCATTCACCTTGAGCTCTCAATACCCACACCTGGCTAGAATGGCGAATAAACCCGATAAGCTAACAAAGCTACAACCCCTGGGTCCCTCTGTCTCATCGTTCTTTCCCCCTCACGAACCTGCGTCCATAGAGACCACGCAGTCCTCGGACCAACCTACAGTGGGCCCTGACCACAACACTCCACACGACCCGCTTCAATCTATACAGTCCCAGATAGCAGGCCTCCCCTCAAAATCTGATATAGAATCCCTGAAGAAGTTTATTAAAGACGAAATTAAGGACTTAAAAAAAGACCTCAATGACTTGGGATCTAGAATAGAATATGTTGAAGAAGGCCAGGAACAACTCAATACCATGGTCAGCACTAATACTCAGCAACTTTCTATCCATGACTCTATGATTCAGAACCTGTCTGATAAAATCGAGGACCTCAAAAATCGAGGTAGGAGGAATAACCTTCGCCTGAAGGGAATTCCAGAAGACATCTCTACTGACCAACTCAAAACTTATGTCACAGAATTTTTTCATTATCTCCTTCCTCATACCCCTCCCCTCCAAGGCGAAGATATTGAGAGGGTGCACAGGGCCCTGAGACCCCCGCTAAACCTCCTGCCCTTCCCAGAGATGTAATCCTCAGATTCCTCAAATTCACCATCAGAGAGGAGATCTGGCAGGCCGCCAGGACCAGACGATCAATCCAATTTCATAACCATTCTCTACAAGTATACCAGGATCTCTGCCCTCAAACGGTCCAAAGAAGAAGGGAGGTCCGCTTCATTACCAAAACCCTCCAAGACAATAACATTAGATACAGGTGGGGCTTTCCATTCAGTCTTATCATCTCCCACAATGGAAGCCAGATCGTATATAAAAGTTTCTCGGATCTAGAAAGCATCTCTAAAAAGCTTAACCTCTCAGTCGAACCTCCACCCGAGAAAATCATAGATAACTCTCTCCGAGTGTCAGCCCCTGAAGATGGAAACCCTAAAGAACAGAGGCTCAACTGGTCCAAAGTGGCACCTAAAAGACGCAAGACAGGTCCCTCCTCCTCACTTGCAGATCCCTGATCCCAAGGGCACCTTCCTGTGTTTGACTTTACAATTACCATCAATTTAACACCCCAGCTTACCACTCACTCACTTTGGCCCCATGAATAAAAAGGCCCTCACCGGGCTCCTGAATATCTCAGGCCTCCCACGAATGCTCTGGGACGTTGATACACCATAGACTTTTTAAGGTTGATATTGTTTGTATGTTTGATGCTCAGTTCTTACCTCTCCATACCTACTATCCCAACTGAGCTTAGAGTTATATTCATTATTTTGAACATGCCAATAGTTCTAATACAAATTATTAAATACCCTCAAAGGTTACCCAACATCATGCCTTCCCCACGGATGATGTTCTTACAACCTTATCCAGGCCACAACATTTTTAAATGTGGCTTATTTTATGTTTTTTCTTTTTGTTCTTTTGTTCTACCGTTAATTCAGGTTTTCTTCAGCTGTTTTACTGTTGTTAACCATATGTGCTTTTGTTTAGTTTGTTCCAGCTTTGATGTCTTTAATGCTGTCCTCCCACCATCTGATCTCCTAGGGCTCTTCGCTCGTTTTTATGCCTCTACTCTCCACTACTTTAGCAGGTCTCCGGCGATGACAGGTAACTCTACACATTACCACTTCATACTGTTTAGGGGCACTTACCTACACATTATACACTTCCACTCCCAAGTTCAACATGTCCCTGTACTATCCACGCCTTCACACTTATTCATAGCTTCTCCCACCACATATAGACATGGACAGGACCCCTAGATCTATTAAGATTTCCTCCCATAATGTTAAGGGATTTAACATCCCTCAGAAAAGGACCACGGCCATGAGGGACTACCAAAAACTAAAATTCGATATCGTCCTACTACAAGAGACACACTTCCGAAAAGGCAGGGAGCCCTTACAATCTTTTAGAAGATTTGGCCAGGCATTTTTCTCCTCCCACACTTCAAAACACAATGGGGTGGGGATCTTGATTAGAAAACAGATTCCTTTTACCCCCACTAACATATACAAGGACAGGGAGGGCAGACTGGTGGTTATCACTGGGCGACTTTTTAACAAGGTCATTACCATTGCCAACGTATAGTCACCTAACTCCAACCCCGCACGATTTTTTACCCAAGCATGTAATATAATTTCTGAACTTGCTAAGGGCACACTAATCCTAGGGGGTGATTTTAATGTCCCCCTCGACCCCTGTATAGATTGCTCATCTGGCTCCTCCTCCATACCCCAGAAAACTCTAAAATCCATTAAGTCGTCCCTGACAAAATTAAAAGTTCACGATGCTTGAAGAATATTCTCTTTCTTTCTACTCCTATCCCCACCAAAGCTATTCTCGCATAGACTACTTGATGATAGATGTCACCAGTCTAGCCTTAGTTCAAACCACAGATATCCATCCTATTACATGGTCCGACCACGCCATGATTAGTATCTCAGTAAACTGGCCCACATCTCAGAGATGCGACCGCACATGGAGACTAGATGAGTCTGACCCCATGACCAAATTACGCATACACGACAAGCTTATAACGTACTTTAGCCTAAATTCCACCCCCGAGGTTTCACCCCTCAATATATGGGAAGCCCACAAGTGCGTTATTAGAGGGGACCTAATTGCCATCAAGGCAAATAGAGATAGACAAAACTCATTAGCTCTTAAAAATTTACTAGAGGAACTAGAAAAACTAACAGACTCGCATAAGAGACACCCAAAGTCCCACTCCCTACTCGAACATATTCAACATAAACAGAAACAACTAGATCTCCTCCTGGGTTGAGAGGCTAAACGTAGGGCCCTCTTTCTGAAACGAAGATTTTATGAGGGAGGGAACAAACAGGGCAGGCTTTTGGCAAGACTCTTACGCAATAAATCCGCAAAAAGTTATATTATGTCCATAAAAGACCCCAAAGGGAAAATTTGGAATTCCTCGTCTGACATTGCCGACAACTTTAGAACCTATTATGAGGACCTTTACAATTTACATAAAAACACGACTCCACCATCTCAATCTGCTATTACTGACTACCTAACTTCCCTTGACCTTCCTTCCCTCTCCGCAGACCAGAAATCTGACTTAGACTCCCCCATCACCTTAAAAGAAGTTCAGGCCGCTATACGCTCTTTCCCCCATGGGAAAGCCCCAGGCCCAGATGGCTTTAGTCACTCGTACTACTCCAAATTTATTGATATATTGGCCTCCCCCCTCCTTGCTCATTTTTTAGACATCGACAACGGAATCTCCTTCCCCTATCTATCCCTTCAAGCGCACATTTCTGTAATCCCTAAACCTAACAAACCCACAGACTCTATCCTCAACTACAGGCCGATTTCCCTGCTGAACGCAGATATAAAAATCTATGCTAAAATGTTATCATCCAGGCTAAATCGATATCTCCCCTCCTTGATCCACCAAGATCAGGTCGGTTTCATCCCCTTCAGAGAGGCTAGGGACAATACGGTCCGCAACCTCCACCTCCTTTGGCATTCTAGGAAGTGTAACCTCCCCACATTATTCCTATCCACCGACGCGGAGAAAGCCTTTGACCGCGTCGGATGGTCCTTCCTCAGGGCCACCCTCCAATCTTTCGGCCTTGGAGATCTCATGCTCCATAGAATTTTTGCGTTATACAATGGCCCTAGTGCACGAATTCGAATCAACGGTATATTATCCACCCCCTTCCAGATATCAAATGGCACTAGACAGGGGTGTCCCCTGTCACCCCTGTTATTTGTCTGCCTCCTAGAAACCTTCACCGCCAAAGTCCGACAAAATGCAGAAATACAGGGCATCTTGATCTGGGACGACTTATATAACTTGTCTCTGTTCGCAGATGACATACTGTTCCCACTCACTGACCCCATCAAATCCATTCCCGCACTGCTAGACGAACTCACACTTTTCCACAGCCTGACCAACTTCCTCGTAAACCATTCCAAGTCAGAATTCTTAGGGGTTTCCCTGACATCCTCTATTTCACAGCACCTTAGATCCGTTTGCCCCTTCCGCCAATGCCCATCCTCCCTGAAATATTTAGGCACATATCTTACTGACGACTTAGACATGGTCTTTCATCTAAACTTTGCCTCCCTAAAGACATCGCTGGAACGTGACCTATCTTCTTGGCACTCCAGGCGCCTATCCTGGATGGGCAGAATTAATGCAATTAAAATGACCGCCTTCCCGAGAATTTTGTACTTACTGCAGGCCCTTCCCATCCCCCTCACTTCTCGATACCTGGCCAGCCTCCAGCGAATGTTTAATTCCTTTATCTGGGGGGGAAAACACTCTAGAATCAATAATAAAACTATGATGAGCCCCTGCATACATGGGGGCCTAGGTGTCCCAAATTTGAACTTGTATACCCGAGCAGTCTTTATCCAAAGAATACTCGACTGGAGAATTCATAGGACCCAAAAAAGATGGGTCGCTCTTGAGGAATTTCTGAACCCCAGTTTGGTACTAGAGTCTAGTTGTTGGTCCCCAGGAGGGGGAGACTGGCCAGACATTTCAGACAACCCTATCACCAAAGAAACCCTGACCCAATGGGAAAAGGCGAATAGGGATAATCCCTATCTTTCGTCCAGACCCTCCCCTCTGACCTCACTGATACATAATCATGAGTTTTCTCTGACTGATTGTGAGGGACCCCTTGGAATGAGTGCTTCCTGCTCAGACATATATCCGTCCATCACATTTCTGATAATGAACGCCTCCGTCCTCAACCACAGTTAGTAGAGATGGGCTTCTCTTGGGCCCACATTGGTTCACCTATAGGAAGGTACACCACTACATTACGACCCACAAACAACATCTTAATCTACTGAGACCTCGGACTAAACTAGAACATTTACTTTCAGATACGTCTACACTAAATCACACCCTATCTAGAATATATTCCATTCTCACCCCCCCCCCCCGGCAGCCTTCCCGCCTCCGTAGAGTCCTGGGAGCGGGAACTGGGAGTTATCATCCTCCCACAGGTGGCTTCATCCATGTTTATTAATACTAAATCCTCCTCATCATCTGCCCGATTATTAGAAATGAATTACAAAATTCGACATAACTGGTACCTCACCCCACGTCGCCTACATACACTTCGACTAATAACCGCTGCTGGCGTTGTGTGCACGTAGGCAGTGGCATGGGCCACATGTGGAGGTGGTGTAATGCCATCAACTCCTTTTGGAGATCTGTGGTCTGTGAAATGGAAAATATTTTTCAAAAAACACTACCGTGGGACCCACTGCTGTTCCTTTTAAATAAAAACATTAAACTCCCCTCCAAGCCATACCTTATACTTTTTCGCATATTCACAAATAGCGCTAAATCACTCATTGCTAAAAATTGGAAATCCCCAGACCCCCCTAGCCTTATACAATGGAGGAGTATGGTTACTGACCTCTTAGAGTTGGAGGAATACAGCGCATTTATACTAAATAATAGAGACCATTTTATTATTGCACAGGATGTTTGGGAGCAGCACATTAAAAAACACACTTCACTCTCACAGGTTGACGGGCCCTTGACACCCTCTCCTGTCACGCCAATGGAGACCTAGCTTTTCTTACTCACCTTGTATAGGTCACCCTTCCAGCTATCCCCCCGAGTATATACTATATAAATATGCAGGACTAGCACAGAGACTACTGCCTTATTTACAGGAAACTTTCTTATCTTTTTCGTTATTTCTTTTCTTTTCTTGTTTTACCTCAACACACGTGTAAACATACGTTTGTTGCTATTATTGTTATTTCACTTGGGATGTATTACAAGTTTGTATCTGCTGATACATTATGTACTTTTTTTTTTTTTCTCTTTAAAACCTTTAATAAAAAAGACCTTGGAATAAAAATGAGATCTTAGTACTTGCGTGTCCTTCCTCCGTCCCCTTCATTTTCCTTGTTTCTGCTTTGTGTGAAGTAGATGTCAGGCTAGGCAGAGCAGGTTCGGAGGTATGGAGTTTATGCAAGGTGGTTGCAGCCATAGAACTGTCTAGAGTACTGAAAGTAGCCAAAAGTATGTACTTTATTATTGAATTACCCCTTTTAGGCATGGTTGAGTAACGGACAAACAAGCAAGTTTATTGTACTGGAACTGGAGACTGGAAACGGTGATTGCAACCTACAGTCTGTAAACCCCAGCTGGGTTGGACAAAAGGCCCAGGATGAGTTGGAGGATGGCCCACGCCTGGTTTAAACTGTGAGCCCACACCGAGGCTAGGAAGGGGTGCAGACTCTAGGGCTGAGACAGTAGATACTCTCTCTAAGGCTGAGACAGGAGATGCCCACTCTAAGGCCAAGACAGGAATGTAAACTGGAGGATGAGACAGGTATGCCCACTGGAGGCAGAGAAAGATATGCCTACTGGAAGCTGAAGCAGGAACAGGACATAGATGCTTACCTGCTCAAAAGGGCTTGGGCTCAGGATCTGGACACAAGTACTTGACAGAGATACTGGCACTTGGAAGATAAGCTTTGTAGAGCGTGGGAGCAGAAGACTGGCACTTGGCAGATACCCTTTGCCGAGCTGGAACAGGTACTGGATACACGGATTTGGCAGACTCTCTGCAGAGCTTGGACACAGTAGTTTGAGACAGACACTTGACAGAAACCTTCTGCAGAGTTTGGCACAGATGCAGGATACTGGAGCCTGGCAAAAACTCTCTGCAGAGTTTGGATGCAGAAGCAGGTGACTGGTACTTGGCAGATATCCTTTGCAGTGCTTGGGTACAGGCTCTGGATACAGGAACTTGGCAAGTGCCCTCCTTAAAGGCTGGGCACTGAAACAGGATACCATTGTTTGACAGGCGTCTTCTGCAGGACTAGGATACAGGAACAGGATGCCAGAGAAGCAGGATAATGCCACAGGAAGCAGAGACAGGCTGGTACTGAGAGAATAGCCAGGAGACAAGCTGAGGGTCAGATACCTGAGTGCAGTGAGATCAGTCACCAAATCAAGGGAGAATCCAATAGAATAGTAAGAGTGCAAGGCCAAGTATACCGCCTTTGTTTATAGCGCTGCGGAATCTGTTCGCGCTCTGCAAATAACCGATAATAATAATAAGTTCAGAAAACAGAGAAGCAATCTAATCTGACATCAAATCCAAGGGGGATAAAAGAGGTAGTCAGAGAACAAGCCAGATTCAGGCACCAAACAGGTAATTCAGGCAAGGTCAGAGGCACTAACAACAGGAAACAAGATGAACCTCAGTGTCAGCGCAGGGAGTGGTCTCTAAAGTATCCTTTTATAGTAGAGCTGATTGCAGTACTACCTGCAGCTGGCAAGCAGGTGGAGTCAGAGAGCTATCCACTGCAGGTAACAGATCTCCAAAAACTTCTACAGAAAACAAAGCTTTCTGGTGGCACGCAAACAGAGAAACAGGCTGCGAATCCCAGGTTCAAATCTGGGCACAGCCGTGACAGTAGAGATCGGTCCCACTCGCTCTCTACGTAGGCAAAAGTGTGCGCTCCTGAGCTGGAAAGCTTCGTAATCAGCTCCAATGTAAACAATAAATCATGAGATTCATTGTTTACCGCTGCAGCCAAGAGCTGTGGATTGAGCATTTATTTTTGAACCGTGCTCGTTGACAGAGTCAGTGAATGAGTGGCGCAATAGGCGCATGTGCAGAACTCGCAAGCTTTTTTTTTTTAAACATGCCCCTTGACGAGCGCGTTTATTGGAAAACGTCATAAAAAAGCGCAGTGTATCGCAAAGTGGCGAGAGCACGCTTATAATGCGGTGTAATTTATGATAATATAATAGTTGAGATGCAGAATTTTAGGTGAGAGAGGAATGAAACTCCTGGTATTTATTAACTCTGGTTTTAATGTCACTTTACATTACCGTTGAATTTACCATCACTTTAAAGGGTAAAATGCACTGTAACAATATTGTCACTATATAAAACATAGAGATAGTTCCTTCCTGCATAACCAGAGTACATTGTATAGTGTTTACCGTTTTATACTAATAAAGTTGTGTGAAAAGACTCGAGTGGGGCGTGGTTTCAGAGACACGTGGGCGTGTCGGCTGTCGGTGTTGAGCTGTGTGGACACTAGCTTCATTCATCCGGTCCCGGGACATGCTGTGCTAAGCAAAACACCGGGCAGAGTAATTCCTGTCACATTATATCATGCTGCGGGTGTGCAGACGGGCCAGGGCGGCGGCCTTAGCTAAGGTAATGTAATGGGCGTACACGCAAGGGCAAGAAGCGGGCTGTGAGACTTCACCCAGTGACTTGACCTTGTAATTGCTGCAGACTAAGTAACTTGTCTGCCCAGCGTCTAACGTAAACGGCTGCTTATTATATTCTAGTTCATTGCCGGTAGGCTGCACAGATTGACAGGCTTTATGGCCAATTATTGTTAGAGTTTCGTTAGTTTTAGAACTCGTCAGCTAATCGGCTGCCAGACTAGCTTTTTCTGTAGCCAATCAGCTTTCTCCTTTAGGACCTTTCAACTTTAGCAATCTTGGAAGAGAGATGGCATTGTGTGGCGTATGCGTTGTCCTATAGGATTGCGAGATAGTTTGATTGGCAGGTCGTTTGTCCAATGATAGAGCTGAGTTTTTGGCAGGTCGTGAGCAAGAGATAGTAGATGTCTGTGGTGCGTGTGTGTGAGTCCTTGCGGCAGGGCGCAATGAGATGGATAGGCATTGCTGGTAGTGTGCACTAATGTGTAAATAAAGCAGTCTGGCGTGTCTATAGCTTGCTTGCGCATAGGAGGACGTGACCTTGCCCACTGTGTCACTCCCACACCAAGGCCTCAGCTCATGTGCCACCCACCCTCCCAAAGTCATGCTGAGAGCAAGGTGTGTGACAGCATTATGTCCCTCTATGACAGCTGGACCACGTATATGTGTGTGTTTTGTTTCACACACACACCATATGAACCAGTGGCGTATTTAGGTTTTGTGCTGCCCTAGGCACTCAAAATTCTGCTGCCCCCCCATACCATCCTAGCTTTAAAGCCTTTTTCAGCCTTGATATTTTTGGTCTGGGTGTTTCATAACTTTTTTTTCATGGCATTTGCAAAGTAAATATTCACCACCGGTAGCAAAAAACTTGCATGCACCTCAGAAGGTTTGGAGGGAGAGAAAAAAGGAGAAAGAGAAAAATTAGTGGGAGAGGAGAAAATGGAGGGAGAGGACAGAAAGGAGATGAGAAAAGAAACACAGACTCTGTCAGTCTGACACACACTTTCACTCACAAACTATTACACTCTATCACAAACACAGACACACACACTCTTCTACCCTATCTCTGACATTTTCCCACACACACATCCCAGGAAAAGAAATTTTATGGGGATTTTTCCTTTATTTTTGTTTTTATTTCATATTTTTGTAATTTTGAATACACTTATTCTGTCTGTGAAGATTAAGCAAGATCATTCAGGGCTGCAAGGTTTATCTAAGTAAAATAGCAAATGACATTCAGAAAATATCCCATTAAGTGGCTCTTGCAACAAGGCTTGTTCTGAAAGCTGAGTAATTGTGCTGTATTATTATTATTTTATTTTTTTAACAAATATCTGCCACTGGCAGCAAAGGGTTAAAATAAGCCTGAGAAGTCTCACCTAAGTACAGAAATACAGCAGAAGACGTTATGGTCTGCAACTCTGTAAAGCTCCGTGAAGGTAATTAGCAGGAGGAGGAGGGGATCTTATCTGATTAGACCGAGAGCAGGAAAGGCAGGCAGCATATAACATTCACAGAAACTTTATTGCACTGACCTCCCCTGTTACCTCTCTTCTGTGTGTTGCCTGTTAGTTGACAGGGTGTAAATAACACATCGTGGAAAGGCAAAAACAGCAGTGTAGAATGCAGTAATTTGGAGCAGGGAACTCGGAGCACCAGCAAGATCTGACACAGTGAGAACAATGTGGCATTGTTGTGATAGCCCCATGAAACAAACAGGAACTAATGCTAATACACTGCTGTGCTGTCAGTCACTAAGGTGCTGTGGGCTGGAAAAGCAGGGCATTAAATTCAAAACTAGTTAGTAACGGATGGTGTACTCACTGATGTTTGTTTTCTAAAGCAAAACCCTACTTTCCGCTGTGAACTCGGTACCTCTGCAATCCTCTCAGTCACAAGTATCGGACTGAGATGCAAGTGAAAAAGATCCCGCCTCCAGTCCTGACACTAACTCTTGCTGTCCGTACTAAATAACTACTCCAGCTCTCTCACCCGGACTGCCACCATTTAAAAAAAAGAATTTCAAATACAAAACACAAACAATGCATCTAATATTAGCATGTGCACTCTCCTAGTTCCCCTTTGAGCAGCAGCATGCATATGATCTGCTCGGTCTGCCGCCCTAGGCCCGTGCCTTGTTTGCCTAGGCAATGATACGCCCCTGATATGAACGTTTGAAACAAGAATACTTATACAAAATACTTATTTCAGAGTCTTCTGAAGGAGCATTATAATGCTGGTGTTCAGGTGTGAATCAATACATTGTAGAAAGTTGAAGTGTTTACCGAAATAGATCTGAAAGTGAAATATGTAAAGCTATTTAACTATCTACCTGCTATTTACTATTACATTTAAGCTGTAAATCTCTCAAATTGTTTAAATCTGAGAGACGAACTATCAAAAACTTAGCATCTTTAAAGCATTTTTTTATGGGCTGGCTCCTAAACTTATGTAAATAATTGATAACAGGAGTAAATTAGGAAGTTGCTTAAAATTGCACACTCTATCTAAATCATGAAATAAAACATTTGGGTTTCATATCCCTTTAAATATGCAGGGCATATTTTGTTGCAAACGTGTTTGGTGAAGTCATATTCTATAAAGTAAATATTCTGTAGGCTTGCTCAGGTTTGTCCAAAATAATTGCATGCCACGGCCAGGCTCATATTCCTTACACGTCGCTCTTCATCTGCTGCACCTCTCTGCCAATCCCTTCACTGACTTCCTTTTGCCTCCAAGATTAAACTCAAAATTCTCACTCTGACATACAAAACTCTCTACTGCACTGCTCCCCCCTATATCTTAGACCTTGTCTCTAGATACTCTCCCTCCCGTCCCCTTCGCTCTGCTCATAACCACCTCCTCTCCTCCACTCTTGTTACCTCATCACACTTCCGCTTACAGGACTTCTCCAGACTGGCTCCCATCTTGTGTAACTCTCTGCCTCGCTCCACAAGACTCTTCCCTAGTTTTGAAAGCTTCAAGCGCTCCCTAAAGACTCTACTGTTCAGGGATGCATACAACCTACACTATCCTTTCCTAATACCAACGAGCTCCTCTCCCCCACTGCTATCTGCCATGTGAACCCCCTTAGCATGTAAGCCTAAGAGCCCAACTGTTTGCAGATCACCTTCATAAGAGCTGACTACAACAGTGCGACTCTCGGCAGGGCCCTCTACCCATTGGAATGTTACCTTGTATACCGCCTATATTTATAGCGCTGTGGAATCTGTTGGCGCTCTACAAATAACCGATAATAATAACATGCTCTAATTTGTAACATAATGTAATTTTATCACTATCAACTCTGTAAATGGGGTTAAACACATAGTTAAAGGGACAGTCAACACCAGATTTGTTGTTTAAAAAGAAAGATATACCCTTTATTACCCATTCCCCAGTTTTGCATAACCAACACTGTTATAGAAATACACTTTTTACCTCTGTGATTATCTTGTATCTAAGCCTCTGCAAACTGCCCCCTTATTGCAGTTCTTTTGACAGACTTGCATTTTAGCCAATCAGTGCTCACTCCAGAGTAACTTCACGTGCATGAGCTCTGTTATCTATATGAGACACATGAACTAATGCCCTCTAGTGGTCAAAATGCAGTCAGATTAGAGGCAGTCTTCAAGGTCTAAGAAATTAGCATATGAACTGCCTAGAATTATCTTTCAACTAAGAATACCAAGAGAACAAAGCAAAATTGGCGACAAAAGTAAATTGGAAAGTTGTTTAAAATTACATGTCCTATTTAAATCATAAAAGGTCTTTTTTGGACTTGACTGTCCCTTTAATGTATCAATCGAGAGTTGCAAAGCACTGTTGGTCCTGAAAAGGAAAATGCAGCTGATCCAATAAGGAGCACTAGTTGTACAGCTGGGTCATGTGACTACCGCTGGTGATTGGGTCAGCACAGTTTCTGCTCAGAACCAGCAGTGCTTTGGGGCTATTTCCAGGTAGTGCATTGCTTCTTCTGAGCCTACCTAGGTATGCTTTTCAGCATATGATACCAAGAGAACAAAGCAAATTAAATAATTGAAGTATATATGAAAGTTGTTTAAAATGCTTGCTCTATTATATTTGACTTTACGCCCCATTTAACGGGATACTTATGCCTCCTAAAATATGGTTAACATTTTATATAGTTAATCATTGCACTACTAGTACACTATTGAATAATACAATTATTTAGAATAAGTGCATTTTATTATTTCTTCTTTATGTCCTTAACTCTATTTGCTTAAGAGCCATAGTCGGTAATAGAATATCTTACAGAAATTAATTTGCACATAGCATACTGTATGAATGTGTGTAAGCCATGCCAAACAAGCTTAAAGGGATAGGAAAGTCAAAATTAAACTTGCATGATTGAGAGAGCATATAATTATAAGACGCTTTTAAATTCACTTCTATTTTCAAATGTGCTTTGTTCTTTTGATATCCCTTATTGAAAAAGAATATGCACGTAACCTTTACTAGTGGGAGCTAGCTGCTGATTGGTGCCTGCACACATTTGTCTCTTGTGATTGGCTAACTCTATGTGTGGTCATCTAACTGCCATAAGTGCAATGCTGTTCCTTCAGCAAAGAATAACAAGACAATGAAGCAAATTTGATAATAGAATTCAATCGGAAAGTTGTTTAAAATTGTATGTTCTATCCAAATCATGGATTTTTCTGTCTCTTTAACCCCTTAATGACCAAGGACGTACGCCACACGTCCTCAAAAAAAATACAGTTAATGACCGAGGATATGTGGCGTACGTCCTTGGTCTGGAAAGCAGCTGGAAGCGATCCTGCTCGCTTCCAGCTGCTTTCCGTTTATTGCAGTGATGCCTCGATATGGAGGCATCCTGCAATAACCCCCCTTGGCCATCCGATGCAGAGAGAGCCACTCTGTGGCCCTCTCTGCACCGGACATCGGTGCCCGGTATCGTTGGTGGGTGGGAGCAAGTCTGGGAGGCGGGTGGGCGGCCATCGATGTGGAGAGAAAGGGGGCGGAACCGTCGGGAGCGCGCGCGTGCACGGGGGGCGGCGGGCGCGTGCACGGAGCGGGAGGGAACCGCTACACTGCGGAAAAATAAGGCTGTTAAAAGTTAAAATAAAAAGTTTGAAAATGTTACAAATAAACAGCTAAGGGATCTGGAAGGGGTGGGGGGATGGTCTTGGGGGGGGGGAAGCTACACTACACTACAGCAAAGGGATTTTTTTTTAAAAAAAAAGGCACATTTGTTACTAAACTGGGTACTGGCAGACAGCTGCCAGTACCCAAGATGGTGCCCATTAAGGCAGAGGGGGAGGGTTAGAGAGCTGTTTGGTGGGGGATCAGTGAGGTTGGGGACTAAGGGGGGGATCCTACACAGCAGCATATGTAAATATGCCAAAAAAAAACACAAAAAAGCCCAAGTATAGCTTTTAGTACTGGCAGAGTTTCTGCCAGTACTTAAGATGGCGGGGACAATTGTGGGGGAGGGAAGAGAGCTGTTTGGGAGGGATCAGGGGGTCTCATGTTTCAGGTGGGAGGCTGAGCTCTACACTAAAGCTAAAATTAACCCTGCAAGCTACATAATTAACTCCTTCACTGCTAGCCATAATACACGTGTGAAATGCAGCGGCATTTGGCGGCCTTCTAATTACCAAAAAGCAACGCCAAAGCCATATATGTCTGCTATTTCTGAACAAAGGGGATCCCAGAGAAGCATTTACAACCATTTGTGCCATAATTGCACAAGCTGTTTGTAAATGATTTCAGTGAGAAACCTAAAATTGTGAAAAATGTAACGTTTTTTTTAATTTGATCGCATTTGGCGGTGAAATGGTGGCATGAAATATACCAAAATTGGCCTAGATCAATACTTGGGGTTGTCTACTACACTACACTAAAGCTAAAAGTATCCCTAAAAGTTCCCTACATGCTCCATAATTAACTCCTTCACTGCTGGGCATAATACACGTGTAGTGCGCATTGGCATTTAGCAGCCTTCTAATTACTAAAAAGCAACGCCAAAGCTATATATGTCTGCTATTTATGAACAAAGGGGATCCCAGAGAAGCATTTACAACAATTTAAGCCATAATTGCACGAGCTGTTTGTAAATAATTTCAGTGAGAAACCAAAAGTTTGTGAAAAAATTAGTAAAAAAGTGAACGATTTTTTGTATTTAATCGCATTTGGCTGTGAAATGGTGGCATGATATATACCAAAATGGGCCTAGATAAATACTTTGGGATGTTTACTAAAAAAAAATATATACATGTCAATGGATATTCAGAGATTCCTGAAAGATATCAATGTTCTAATGTAACTAGCGCTAATTTTGAAAAAAAAAATGGTTTGGAAATAGCAAAGTGCTTCTTGTATTTATTTCCCTATAACTTGCAAAAAAAGCAAACATCATGTAAACATTGGGTATTTCTAAACTCAGGACAAAATTTAGAAACTATTTAGCATGGGTGTATTTTGGTGGTTGTAGATGTGTAACAGATTTTGGGGGTCAAAGTTAGAAAAAGTGTGTTTTTTTTCATTTTTTTCCTCATATTTTATAATTTTTTTTTATAGTAAATTATAAGATATGATGAAAATAATGGTATCTTTAGAAAGTCCATTTAATGGCGAGAAAAACGGTATATAATATGTGTGGGTACAGTAAATGAGTAAGAGGAAAATTACAGCTAAACACAAACACCGCAGAAATGTAAAAATAGCCCTGGTCCCAAATGGACCAAAAATGGAAAAGTGCTGTGGTCATTAAGGGGTTAAAGGGACATAAAACCCAAAACTTTCTTTCATGATTCAGATAGAACGTGCAACTTTTAACAACTTTAGCAAATTTTCTTTGTTCTTGTTATCTTTTGGTGAAAGCATGGACGTAAACTCAGGAGCGTGCGTGTCTGGAGCAGTATATTGTAGCAGTTTTGCAAGAAAGTTGACGATTTTGAAAGAGCACTCAATGGCAGCAAGATTTCCTGCCACCTACCTAGGTATCTCTTCAACAAAGAATATAATGGGAACAAAGCAAATTTGATACTAGAAATAAACTGGGAACTTTGTTAAAATTGTATTCTCTGTCTGAATCACAAAAGGAAATGTTTGGGTTTTATACCCCTTAGATTATCTTAATTATTTGCAAACAAGAAATTGGTAGCACAATACACATTTCTTAAAGGGCCATTATAGGAAGAAATAAATACATGCTGTAAATTGTAAGAGCTTTTAATTGTAAGGCTAGCAGCCCTGCACCTCTGTGTTTAACTCCTGCACAACTGAGCTGTGTGACTAGCTGTGTGGTAGAATCGGCAGCAGTTCCTGTTCAGGACCATTAGTGCTCTGTGGGTATTTCTGCTATGTGTTTAACTCCTTTGCAGGGGCTTAAAGGGACACTGAACCCAATTTTTTCTTAAATGATTCAGATAGAGCATGGAATGTTAAGCAACTTTCTAATTTACTCCTATTATCAATTTTTCTTTGTTCTCTTGCTATCTTTACTTTAAAAGTAGGAATGTAAATATCAGCAGCTAGCCCTTTTTAGGTTCAGCACCATGGATAGCGCTTGCTTATTGGAGACTTACATTAACCCACCAATAAGCAAGCATAACCCAGGTTCTCAACCAAAAATGGGCCGGCTCCTACACATCACATTCCTGCTTTTAAATAAAGATAGCAAGAGAACGAAGAAAAATTGATAATAGGAGTAAATTAGAAAGTTGCTTAAAGGGACATTCAACACTGCCCACAACAATAATCTATGTTTCTAAACTAAGTATTAAGAGCAAGCTTCAACGTTCCCCCTTTCTCTTACTTACTGCCTTTACTGTTCAATCCTCATCGATAACTTCAAAATTTGTCTCCTAATATGGCTGCTTAACTCCCCCCACTGTGACGTATAGCTCGTCTTCTTCAAACTAGCCGGCAGTTATATCCCATTTCTCCTACTTCAATCCCAGCGCGTTCACGGGTGTTAGCGCATGCGTGATACAATAGGAACATTAAAAGCGGAACCATAATAACCCAAGTTGTTTCCGTTCCGATTATCTTACTTATAGTACTCCATTACGTAATATAAGCGTAACGGAAACAACTTGGATTATTTTGGTTCCTAGTATATTGCGCATGCGCTAACAGCCGTGAACGCGCTTGGATTTCAGTCCGGGGAATGGGCTCTCATTGGCTGATAGTTTAAGAAGGCGAAGACGTCACGGTGGGGGGAGTTAGGAAGACATGTTAGGACACCAATTTGGAAGATAACAATGACGATTCAACAGTGAAGGCGGTAAGTAAGAGAAAGGGGGCACCTTGGAGCTTGATCTTTTTATTTAGTTTTGAAACGTAGATTAATGTTGTGGGCAGTGTTGAATGTCCCTTTAAACTTGCATGCTCTATCTGAACCATGAAAGAAAAAAAATTGAGTTTAGTGTCCCTTTAACATAGCATTGGTCTCTAGTCTTAACATTTTTCAACTAAATTTGCTCTTTAATGACAGCTTCTGAAAGCATCATGCTGGCAAAAAGCCATGTATATGCTTGTCTCAATACAAAGTGACATCTTCTGGTGACATGGTAGCTTATCTTGACGCATGTTGCCTTGCTTGTGATTAGAGGCAATTTGGGGATGAGCTATTGAAGCAGAAGGAACCACTTGATAGTCACTTGTTCTATTTGGAAAACTAGATGTATTATTATTATTATCGTCAGTTATTTGTACAGATTCCTCAGCGCTAATTTACAAATGAAGGTTACAGAGTAACAAGAGCTGAGAAGGCTGTAGTTAGGTGAGAGTTTGAAAGGCATTTAGAACATTTGTTTTTGGGGAACATTTATTGTTCTGAAACTTGAAGTATTGAATTATAGAGATGGACAGTTCCATAAGCAGCTTGTACACAGGACATGCTTTATCATGCAGGTCTTTTCTAAGAGCCATGAAGGTCACTGCAATTTGTCATTTTGATTAAAGGGATTTAAAATGAAAAAAAAAACCTATTTTGTGATTCAGACAGACAATTTTAAAAAAAGTTTCTAATTTAGTTTTATTATCAAATTTGCTTCTTTCCCGTGATATTCTTTGTTGAACAGATACCTGGGTACGTGTCTGGAGCATTACATAGCAGGAAACAGTGCAGCCATCTAGTGCTCTTGCAAACTGATAACATAATTCCAAAACTGCTACCATATAGGTGCTCCAAACATGGGCAGGTTCCTGAACTTACATAACTACTTTTTAACTAAAGATACAGAGAGAATAAAGAAAAATGGATAATAGAAGTAAATTAGAAAGTTGATTTAAATCGCATGTCTGGATCACAAAAGAAAATGTTTGGGTTTCATATCCCTTTAACCCCTTCGCTACCAGGAATTTCAGAGAAAAACTTGCCCAAAATACCGGATAATTTTTAGCGTTTTTGCTATCACTCCATTTAAACAGAAATAGAACTTTTTTTTAATTGTATTTATTTACCTGCATGCGCACGTGCGCTTCATCAGAGGCTACAGGCACTGTCCTGATTACTTGGACTCATCCAGTATCTGCAGCAACGGCTGTTACTGAGCGGTTATAAGTTGTTGTTATTATTATTATTATTATTATTCTTTATTTATGAAGCGCCCTCAGATTCTGCAGCGCTGTTCATAGGTAGCAAAGATAAAAGGACAGTACAATATGAGACACCAGACAGAATTTAACAAACAAATACAGGAGGATTTGGGAGCCCTGTTCCCGTGGGAACTTACAATCTAAATGGGTAGGAGGCTTAGAAACAGGAGGTGGGGACTGCAATGGTGAGAATGATGATAGTGTGAAGTTAGATGAGGGCAGCTATTAGGCAAGTGGAATTCATTAGTTACTGATTTGGTTATAGGCTTCCCTGAACAAGAAGGTCTTTAGGGAGCGTTTAAAGGAGGAGAGGTTGGGGGAAAGTCTGACAGCACGAGGAAGTGCGTTCCAGAGGGTTGGTGCCGCACGAGAGAAGTCCTGTAGTCTAGCATGAGAGGAGGTGATGGTAGAAGAGGCAAGGAGTAGATCGTTGTTGGATCTTAGGGGACGGGCTGGAGTATATTTGTTGATGAGTGAGGACAGGTATGGGGGGGCTGCATTGGTAAGGGCTTTGTAGGTCAAAGTGAGAATTTTGAATTTAATTCTGCTGTGAATGGGGAGCCAGTGAAGGGACTCACAGAGGGGTGCGGCAGATACAGAGCGTCTGGAGAGGTGGATTAGCCTAGCAGAGGCATTTAGGATGGATTGAAGGGGGGAGAGGCGGGAGAGAGGAAGGCCAGTTAGTAGGTTGTTACAGTAGTCAAGCTGGGAAATTACTAGGGAATGGATTAGCTGTTTAGTAGTTTCAGCACTCAGAAAAGGACGAATTTTGGAGATATTGCGTAGGTGGTTGCGACAGGATGAAGAGAGCGATTGGATGTGGGGTATGAAGGACAGAAAGTTATATACCTTCACTGCTCATTTTGTACTTTTCTGAATCAGGTTTATTCTGATATTTGTTTATTGCATGAAATCTGTGAATATTATATATTATTTTTTTTAAGTAGACAACACAAGGTATTGATCTAGGCCCATTTTGGTATATTTCATACCCCCATTTCACCACCAAATGCGATCGTATAAAAAAACAAAAAACTTTTTTACAAACTTTGGGTTTCTCACTGAAATCATTTAAATACCACTTGTGCAGTCATGACATTGTAAAAGCTTCTCTGGTCAGACATACATTGTTTTTGTGGTAATTAGAATGCTGCTAATTGCAGCTGTGCACCACACTTCTATTCCCTTAGTGAAGGAGTTAATCAGGTAGCTTGTAAGGTTAAAGTGAATGTCAAATTTCATGATCTTAGGATCTGGCAGACAGTATGCAGTTTAGATTTTGTTTTTATTAATTTTAATATATATTTATTTTCTGCAGTGTAGTGATCTTCCTCAACCCTCTCACCTCCCCTGATCTCCCAAATCGCTCTCTAAACCTCCCACTAATCCTTTGGTACTGCCAGTACCTAATACATACATATTTTTTTTTCTTTCTTTAGTGTAGTGGTCCTAACCCCCCCCCCCCTCTGTCGATAGGTAGTTAGGGCCCCCCAATCCACCATTTTTTTTTGTAGTGTAACTCCCCATCCCTCCCTCTCCCTTCATTTTTTCCCCTGCAGTGTAGGACCCATCACACTACCCCTCCACCCCCTCCGCTGCTGAGTCGCCCACCCACCTCCTGCTTTTCCTCCCACACCTTTTGCCAACACCAGCAGATGATCGTTTGACGTGACACACACACACACAGTGTAACAATCTGGCTTCATATGGAACTACATTTAGCCACCAATCGGCAAGCGCTACCAGGTGTTGAAGCAAAGATGGGCCAGCTCGTAATCGTACATTGCTGCCTTTTCAAATAAAGATACCAAGAGAACAAAGAAAAAGGGATTATAGGAGTAAATTAGAAAAGTTGCTTAAAATAGCATGCTCTATCTGAATCATGAAAGAAAACATTTGGGTTCAGTGTCCCTTTAAACACTGGCTTCAGTTAGTTTACCATTGTGTATATAAATATACACAGAATTAGATAGATAGGACAACTTCGGGACTGGACTGTTAAATTGTTTTATGAATGGTAATACTGTACTATATAACGCATGGCTTGTCAAAAGCAGCACAAAGGAGCCACAACTAGAATGCTACTTCTGGCTGCTGCCTTTTGAATAATCCTACATACATCTGTGTATAAATTAATTGCTTGGATTTTATAAACATTTGCCAACCCATGGTAAAACACTCATTCTCATAAACACTGAGAAAAAGAACAGTGATGGAACAGAGGACTGAATAAAAATGCTGGTGCACAAAATATTCCACAATGAAGCAAAATAAGTTTGGACACTCCCTGATCTAGTGACTCAAGAGTTCCAGAGATGTGGTGAGGTTAAGGCTGAATAACTGACTGTGTAGCCTCAGTCGTAAATTCTTCTAATGAAGGCAAATACCACTTCCAGCTTACTGATATCCACACATGCAAAGGGAACTAAACTGAGGATTGAATACAATTGAATACAATTGAAATATATTTTTAACCCCTTAGCTGCTGCTGCACAATTTCCACCCATGTACTGAGCTGTTTTGGAGTTTTTAGATGCTCACATTTATGATTAAATCTTTTTTTATTCAACATTTAAATATGCAATACAAAATCAAGTCAGTCACAATAATATGATAGATACAATATCTAGCCTCTATATAAACAAAGTCTGTATAGACTCAGGTTCATGTTAGAAGATTGTAAGATCCCTGCAATACAGATTAGTTGCTTTGAATTGGTCTTGGAACCTGAGTCAACATTTCTCATTAGACTCCATCCTTGGTTCCCCGAAAGGGTAGAAACAATATTAATGTCCACAAAATATCTCTTATCCCCCCCCCCCCCTTCCCTCCCGCCGCAAAGTCCATCCGGAAGGAGTCTATAAAGCTCCAGGCTGTTGACTCTTTGTATGAGCAGGAACAAGTTATAACATTGTAAATATATACTATAAACAAATATAACTTTATAAACATAAAATAAGTATCATTAGACTGTTAGCAAATCTGTTTTCATCACTTCGCCACAATCTTCCTTGTCTAAATTCACTAGTTACCTCCGTTGCTCAAAATCTATGTGAAAATATAATGTGTTCATGAATCTATAGTAGTATGTTATCTTTAAGGTAGTTCTCCCATCTCACCCCCCCCCCCCCCGATCCTCCTCAGATATGTCATCTAAGTTTTGCTATATTTTCTCCTTCACTCCCCAACATCCAATAGTACCATATCTTCTGGAAAGTTTCTGATGTACCCTGTATGTGAGCAGCTGATTCGTACATAGAGTATGTTTGCTTGTATTTGGACATTATTTCCGACCAAGCAGGTACCCCCGTCTTCCAGTACCTTGCTATGCTGACTCTAGTAATAGTGCATAATATTCTAATGAAAGCATTAATGTGTTTATTAAAGGTGGGTAGATCTTCGTGTAAAAGAACTTGTGCTATTTCTAGGTGTATATTCTCGTCTAGAAGACCACTCAAGAGCCTAGAAAGTTTCTTCCAAATAGTGTTAACCCTGGGGCACTCCCACCACATATGGAGGTAGGTACCCACCTCTTCACACCCCCTGTAGCAGAGTCTAGACCCACCCCTGACCGAGTGTGCTGTTTGAATAGGGGTCAGGTACCACCTAAAGGAGGTCTTGATAATGTTTTCTCTAAGGTCTGCACTTAAAGGGACACTCAGGTTAAATTAAATTTACATGATTCAGATACAGCATGTAATTTTAAACAACTTTCCAATTTACTTCCATTAAAAAAAAATGTGCACAGTCTTTTATATTTACAATTTTTGAGTCACCAGATCCTACTGAGCATGTGCAAGAATACACAGACTATACGTATATGCATTTGTGATTGGCTGATTGCTATCACATGGTACAAGGGGAGTGGAAATATACATAACTTTGAAATTTGTTATAAAAAAATCTACTACTCATTTGAAGTTCAGACTAAGTGCTATTGCATTGTCTTGTTATCTTGCATTTGTTGATTATGCAAATCTAATGTGTTGACTGGTCCTTTAATTAGGATTTCTATGAGTCATGGAACATGTCCCATTCTTCCTGTTCTTTTTCCACACCCAAATCCGCCTCCCACTTGAGTATTAGAGGGGACTTGGACTTAAGTCTAGCTGTCTGCAAGTCAAGGTAAATGAGTGATATTGCATGCTTAGGTCTATTGGGGGAACTACACAATCTCTCTAAATTTGTATTAAGTTGAGGAGTGCTCTTGGAAACATATGTGCGTATCGCTGATGCTATTTGTAGATATAAGAACCACTGAAGTGGTAATGGGTCAATTTTTTGGCTCAGTTGTAAATAAGAGAGGGGTGACCCATTACTCACCACGTCTACGACTCTATAAAGTCCCTTATTCTCCCATTTACCCACCATTGATACCCTAGCCTGTTTCTTATCTCTGAGAAAGCTATGGAGGGCCGATTGGATTGAATCAAGGTCTTGTTTGTTGACTTTTATTGGTAAAACTCTAAATAGTTATAACACCCTTGGTAAGATATTCATTTTAATAGATGTTAGCCTCCCATACCATGAGAAGTTATATGTCTGCCATCTGTTAAGGTCCGAGCGAATTTTCTTAAACAGCAGAAGGTAATTTTGTCTGTAAAGGCTAGAAGAATGTGGGGTCAAGTTTATTCCCAAGTATTTAATACTATTTTTGGACCACCTGAATTCAAAATTGGTTTCAATAGTTTTCATCGTGTGTTTTGGAAGATTAATGGGAAGGGCCTCACATTTATCCAGTTTAATTTTATACCCTGAGATAGAGGAAAACTCTTGGATAGTATTGTACAAGGTGGGGTAGCGTCAGGAGTGGTTTCGTTATTGTCAGCAAAATGTCATCTGCAAACAGAGTTATCTTATGAGTGCACCTCCCAATCTGCAATCCCGCAATATCCGGGTTATTCCTAATTGAGGCTGCAAGGGGCTCTATACACAACGCAACTAAAAGTGGCGTGAGGGGGCAACCCTGCCTGGTACTGTTTCGAATTTGGATTGTTGCGGACTGGTGTCCATTTGCTCTAACTCGTGCCGAGGGGTTGGAATAAACATTCCAAAGTGCAGTGAGAAAGGATCCATTTTTCCATTACTGTCCACATATACTGCCAGTCCCCTCTGTCAAATGCATTCTCTGCATCCAGGGAAAGGAGCAGAGAAGGCACTCCATTGTCAGTCAGATAGTCCGTCACCACCGTCATTCTCCGTACATTATCAGGAGCTTCCCTCCCCATAACAAAGCCCACCTGATCTGGGTGTATCATCGTCTGGATTATCTGTCTGAGTCTATTAGCCATCACTTTTGTCACTATTTTTATGTCCTGGTTTATTAACGAGATCGGCCTATAGTTGTTGCAGTATTTTGGATTTTCCTGGGTTTTGGTAAAACAACTATTTTAGCTTGGAGTAGTTCTGACGGGATCTCATGGCCCTCCATAATATGATTTGCGAACTTAATTATTAGGGATGCACCGAAATGAAAATTCTGGACCGAAACCGATACCGAAAATTCAGGATGATATTGGCCGAAAACCGAAATTGTTTATTTCTTTTTTTTTTTTTTTTAATATTTTTGTTGAGGAAATAGGATACATACACTTTATATAATAAATGCAATAGAACCGTTAAACATTACAAATCTGATTATAGTTATGCATCAATATTGAAAATCCTCCTTTTTTAGTCCCCAAACACAGTGGTGCAGATCACTCTTGGATCTGTTCTGGAGCTTAAGAAAAACCAAAGGGGTTAATGTTCAGCATAAAACAAAAATAAAAGTTTAGATAGGAATTAACTGCATCACATGAAAGTATAAGCAAAATATGAAGAAACTACTAGTTTCTAATAAGTACAAAATGGATGCAGGAGTCAGGACTGGTTTCTATATTAGTACAGCTCTCACAAAGGCAAGCCACTATCATTTATAAACTTGTACAACTTGGTAAAGCGGATAAACGTGTTTTTTGTTTTCTCTTTTGATTTTTGTCTTTCTTTTTTTTGTTTTTTTTGTTTCTTTAGATGTCTTAGGCAGCTGTAAACATATACTCTTAATATGTTGTTATACTTCCCTCTCTTGGTCGTAAAAATACGGTACAAACCCTGATATGTAAAGCCCACAGCATCCAATCAAAAACCCCCCTCTAAAGTTAAGTTCTTGGTATTGCCTCTCTATGGAATATACTGGGCTTCCCATCCCCGGTCCCGGCCGCAGACCACGCACGGGCGGCCCACTTTACTATCTACTTTCTTTCAAGAACAGAGGCTAGGTGCATAATAAATTTCCCTTTTTCAAATGTAAGGTTGTGTCCCCCTAGGAGCCCCCCCCTAAACCCCGCAGGAAACATATAAAATTATAAAAGGGTATTGATGCTATGTCTGTGCCCCTTTTAAGATATCCGTGTGCGTGTAGTTCAAAAGCTTATCTACACTCTATTTAATGCAATAACAGGAGGGCTTGAAACTAGGCGCTCAAGGACATTATACATGTAGAGGAATACTAACTAATCTTTTAAACGTACAGGCTCTATATAAGAAGAGGACCTATTAAAACACGAACAAAAACAATTACCATACTTAAGATAACAGTGATGAAATATTTATAACAGTATCAAGCATTGGCTGGTTTTAGGAAGTCCCAGCAAGGATCCATGTTAGAGTGTTTATTTGAGTTCCCTTCCTCTGGCTTTAGTGGGTCCCGACAGTGTAGCTTTGAGAACAGTCTGTTAGAAACCATGCTGCCGAGATAGCGGAGTATATCCAGCGGCTTAGGTATAGCCGTTTCCAGTGAGACTGGGGTGTTATCTTTATATATCCTAAGGCGTAAGTCTCCCTTGTCTCCCTGTTCGCCGGGTGCTTCAGTGTCGTAACCGCTGAACTGTGGGTCTGTTTGAAGGGAAGTGCTGAACTTCTTTTTGCGACTGGAGGCCGTTGTGCCGTTAGCTCTGGCGCCATTTCTATGTTTAAATGAAGGAGCCGTGTTGAGTGGATTCTTGAAAGAGACAGGGCTCCTCTGCTCCTTATCTATCGTTTGAGGTTTGTCAGTTTGCTTGAGCAGCTGCTTTCGGGATGAAGCCTGGAGCGGTGGCCCTGCGCCAACTTTAATTTCTCTTTTGTCTCGTGGAGGGGAAGCCGCGGGAGCGCTCTTATCCTCGGCTCCCGTATCCACAACTGCCACCGCTTCGTCTTCCACTCCACACTCTGAGTTGCTGAGCTTCATGCATGGTTGTGTCAAAAGGTCCCAGGGAGCTCTTTGCAATAGGTCCATGAAGCGTTGTTCCATTCGCTCCATAAAAGCATCAATGCGGGTTATGAATGTCTTTTCCATTACGGCAGCCATATTTGTTGCGCAGCGATAGTTAGTGTTCTTAGGTAGTCTAGTACTGGGGAGATTCTTTTAGTACCAAGAAGCTGAATAAGTATGAGAATTTTATGTTTCTTAATACCAGTCCTGACAAGTACCCTCGGTAAAACCAAGGGGGGTAGCGCTGCCTGTCCAGAGCCGCCTCTCCAGGCCTCTATTGTCCACTCTCGTGTTCCGGCGTCAAAAATACAGATATTAGTGCAGATTATTCCTGTTCACTCACAGAACCAGCATTACTGGATCTTTTGTTTATTGTATCTCTGTAAAAAGTACCCTCCACAGGCGGATTGTTGGGTGATCTACAGGAGCACTGAGAAGATGCGACCGTCCACAGTCGCTGTTAGGACACGCCCCCGTTTATTTCTTTTTTTAACTAAAGTGTGTGTGTGTAGCTGAGAGAGCTTGTAGGCGGGAAAGCTCCAACAAATGGACATGGTCACTTGTACAGTAGGGCGTGATCTGCAGTGAAACTGGAGCTCTATAAGGGAGAGCGTGGTTATAGCCAGACAACAAGACGAGGTGGACATGTGTTTTGTTTTTGGGTGTAGTTATCCGTGCGATGAGCGTGGCTGCACCTGATCGTCTCTCATCATATCTCCGCCTAGTTCCTGGTTCGGGTCTCACACTGACCCGTCAGATTATATGTCCAGAGCCCCAAATGGAGTCTATCTGTCACCTATCACCAGGACCACTGGACTTAGCTACAACCTTACGTGCAAGGTGGTTATAGAAAGTTACTGTGCTTTTATGTATACACTGTCTGGTGGGTGCTAATTTGTACCAACTGTGTGCGAGCTTGGGGGTTATGCTTATAAAGTGTGCACGCATATTTGCCTCAGGCGAATAGAATGTCTATGCACAAGAGGTTGATGTATGAGCACTGTATATAAGGCTTAAAGATATTCACTGTGTGTGCTTAGGGCTGTGTCTGATAATATCAAGTGTTTATAAACATGTTACTTATCCTCCTTTGATATTTGTATTCACTATTCAGAACTTTGGTTTCCTTCTCTCCTGGTTTCAAATATCATCATGTAATGGTACTTATGTGTGTGCTCTGTGTACCATGCCAGTGCTGTGCTGCTCACCTTATGCTAAGGATAGACATGTAACGCAATAGAACAGGGGAGGGCTGTACATTTTTAGCCATTTTGGTCCTCTTTGGGCCGAAATTGGAATTGCACATTTTCGGCGGCCCAAATTTTGGTGCATCGCTAGTATTATTCTTTATTTAGTTCTGTGTAACAAAATCAGATTTAACCGTTTTTGTTTTGTTACCAATTATCAAAATAAAGTATAGTCCTAGAAAACTATTATTATATGCAAAACAGTAATTCAAGTAATGAACTCAAACAGCAGCTCTAGGCTGGCATCAAATTTAAAATATGCTACACAATAATTTTGCCGAAAATAAAAGGCAAAAAAACCGAAAACCGAAATAACAAAAAATGCTATTTTCGGCCGAAACTTTCTGCGGCCGAAATTTCGGTGCATCCATATTAATTATATGTGGGATTAAAACTGATTTAAATAGTTTGTACTACTCACCAGAGAACCCGTCCGGTCCTGGTGCTTTCCCTGGTTTGAGATCTTTAAGAACTGCTAAGATTTCTCCTTGCGAGACTTTGGCATTAAGTAATTCACGGCTTTCTCTGAAATTACACTTAAATTTGCAGATTCTAGAAAGTTCTGCTGTAATTGTTGGGTATTATTTTTGTAGTTTACTTTTTTACCGTCATATAGACTTCCATAATAGTTTGCGAATGTCTCCACAATCTCTTGTGGATGGGAGGTTAAATGACCCGATGTGTTTTGCAAGATTGGGATTGAAGATGCCTGATGGGTGTCCCTAATTTTTTTGGCTAAATATTTGTCTGGCTTATTTGCATAGAGAAAGTAATTAGATGCTCACATTTAAAGGGACATCCCATGTAAAATTGAAATACACATGGATGCATTTCAGGTATGAATAGAAGTATTTTTGTAATATACATGTATTAGCAAAAGTGCTTCTAATAAAAGCTATAGCTGTTTCAAAAGTGTATTTAAGTAAGCACCGTGCACCAGCATTTTAAACACAGCACTTGCTCAGAGAGCCTAAGGTACTTCTACCATCTGGTAATGATTCAATTTAATTGCCGACACTGGTGCTCTGAGTAGCTGTAGTATTTAAAATGCTGGTTCACTGATAATATTTAGCTTTACTTCACATGCACGTGCAGAGAAAAATATTAACACTAAAACACTGATAACTTTTACTAGAAGCATTTTTGCTAATACATGTATATTGCATATATGTTTCTATTCAAGAATGTAATTCATTTATGTGCATTTAAATTTGGACTGTAATGTCCCATTAAGCCCTACTGTAGGCCATTTTCAGTGAGAAACACACATTTATAGTTCCCCCCTCCCCAGCAGATGAAGCCCCTGTATTTGTCGGTAAAATGTTGTGTCTTATCGTATTGTTTCTCCACTGTACTGTTATCCTTGTACCCATGGGCAGCGCTGCGGAATCTGTCGGCGCTTTATAAATAAAGAATAATAAATATATATATCTCAAAATAACAAGAGTATTGCATTGATCAATGATACTTTTTTATTGGACTAACTATACATTTATAAGTTGACAAGCTTTCAGAAGAGTTCCTTCCTTTATCAAGTCTAAAGCAATACTGACCAATTCCTGAATGAATCTCTGGACTTACATGGCTACTCCAATCAACGTGTGTGTGTGTGTGTGTATATATATATATATATATATATATATATATATATATATATATATATATATATATATATATATATATATATATATATATATATATATATATATATATATATATATATATATGTATGTATGTAGAAAAAAATGTTTATGTAATCAAGTAGTTTTTTTCTAAACTCTATAGTGTAAAGGAGGAGTTATCCTCACAAATAAGTGCCCCTGGGTATACTTACAACTTTGAGTAGTATCTCATGGGAGCCCCTATGTGCAAATCAAATACATTTCTAAGCTTCAAAACAGGGCCTTTTTGATTGCGTGTTATAAGTGTAGAAAGTGTTAAAATTTGTATCCTTATTTTTTTTTAACTGTGCTTATTTAAACCCCCGTTTGAAAGGTAATTGCTTGCTCTTTCACACGGTGGGTCTTGGTGGTTTTTAGGACTTGAAGGGACATTATACACTAGATTTTTCTTTGCATAAATGTTTTGTAGATGATCCATTTATATAGCTTTTACAGGTTTTGTTTTTTAAAGATGTATAGTTTTGCTTATTTTAAAATAACATTGCGCTGATTTTCAGACGTCTAACCAAGCCTCAAGTTTTATGCGAATACTGATGTATACCCTACTCCAGCTTGCTCCTGTTTGTGTAGTCTTTTTTATGTGCAAAGGAAGGGGGAGGGGGTGTCTGAATATTTCCCACTTTCAGTGGGTGTTCCAGTAACCTTTTAAGAGGGCTAAACTGGTAGCTTCTAAGTAAGTTTTTAAACAGTTTTATACTGGATTTTATATCAGTATCTGTGCATATTATTCTTTTATAGTAGTGTCTATTACATGCAGTTATATGACAATAAGTGAATGCTGTCCCTTTTAAGAGAGCTCAGATTAAGGGGTTTGAATATTTACTCCCCCCCCCCCCCCCACATACAGTTCTGTGCAGTTGCCCAGTATTTCTGGGTTTCCAGGGCTTGGTTGCAACCCAGGATTCCCCCCCTCGTAGTGCCCTTGTAAGTCCTGGGCATTTGATTAGCTCAGAAAACGTGATGGCCCTCTCTCTGCATTAAAACCGTTGAGTGGACGAAGACTACGTGTCATCTGACATCCTTTTCTTCTCATACCTCTGTCCGCCCTTCACTAGACTGCTTATTCTTTTTATGTTTTTGTGTGGTAGCTGATCAAATTTCTTTTAAGTTCCGTTTATAAAACATAGTGGTGTGTTTGAAAAGTAAGAGTAATCGTTAAAAATGTTTCTATGTGATATTTTGTGATGCCGTGAATCTTTTTTTTTTTTCTAAAGCGTTAAAAAATAAAAAAATATTTGTTACAATTTTTAAGTAACTAGTTTTAGATGTCTTAAAACATAACCATATATTATTTGCTTTGTTTTCTTTTAGGAATGCCTCTGTGGTAAATCATCACTAAATTTACGTGCGCCAAGAGCCTACTCTACTGCAGGATCATCCGGGTAGGTTGCCGCTTGTTCTAAAGTAATATTGTGCTTTCATGTTTTCTTCTCCATAAATCTTGATAATTTATTTCTAAAGAAGTGAAAGACAGAGGTTTATTGCGGTGTCTTACTAAGACTGCCCATAGGCTCAGCCTAGGGTTGCGACCTCAGCCATTTATTCCTGGACACTTACGAGTTACACATGTTGCAGGGTGTGCAGGGAGGAATATGAATAGTGCTGTCCAGAAACACAATACATGTTCCTCCCTGCACACCCTGCAGCATGTGTAACTCATAAGTGTCTGAGGTGGCAACCCTAGCTCAGCCTCATCTGTACTCATTTATAGAAATCCTTTGTTTCTGACCAGTTAGGGTACTAGCCTTTCTCCCCCTTAAGTTCAGTCTTGAGTATGAGAATAAATTTCTACTATTGTTACAGGGACATGAACCCCACATTTTATTTTATTTTTGTGATTCAGACAGAGCATGCCATTTTAAAAAAGTTTCCACTTCTATGATCATTTTTGCATTGTTCACATGGTATTCTTTGTTGAAGAGGTACACACTGTAGGTAGGTAGCGTGCACATGTCTCCACATGGCAGGAAAGAGTGCTGCCATCTAGTGTTCTTGTAAATGTTTAACATTCTTCAAAAACTGCTGCCATATAGTGTTGCAGAAGCGTGCACGCTCCTGTGGTTACCTCTCTACTTGTCAACAAAGGATACCGACAGAATTAAGGAACTTTGATAACAGAAGTAAATTGGAAACTTGTCTATAATTGCTCTAACTGAATTATAAAAGAACTATTTTGGGTTTTATGTCCCTTAGTTATTTTTGTACTGAATTATGTTTCTACCATAATAATGCAACTTATTTTTTTTGGAAATCTTATATCCCCCCCCTCAGCATTATTGATCTAGGTTTGTCTGTTATTATGAGTGAACTATGTTCTTGTGTGAATTCATAATCTGCTTAAGCCATTTAACCTGCTGTGTGCCCAAATTGGTATAAAGTGAAACAGTGGACATTTCTTTTCTGCTGACAAAATTACTGCTACCTCATTACATAATAGAAGTGTGTGATATATATTTACCAAATTAAGAGACATTAAATGCTTTGAGATTGTAATGTAAAATGTTTAATTGCATATAGCAAAAAATAAATAAAAATGTTTGCATTATTTATTTTGTCCCCCTTTCATATAACTTTAAAGTGATGGTAAACTATACCCTTTATAAAATGAGATCTGGACTGTTATTGATATTTAGATGGAGTTTAATTTGTCAAATGTAATGAAGATCGGCTGTAACTTACTTTTTAATATAGATATAAAATTCAAATATGTGAGCGAATAGTTTGAATTGTTCTCCAATCCGGGATCTAGCTACAACAAAAGTGCCTTAAGGGGAGAGCGCTGATTTGAGAAAAATGCACACAGTTAGTTCACATAAAAAATTACCTTTTGAAGTGGGCAGCGGAGCGAAGGGGGTTTGAATTTAATATCTGCATTAAAAAGTAAGAGTGCATTTTCATTACATCTGATAAATTCAACGCAAATTAAAATGTCGTTAATATTCTGGATCTGTTTTTATAAAGGCGGAGAGTTTACCTTTGCTTTAATTTCCAATTTCTGTCAGAAGTGTAAATGCAGTCTCCAGACGAAAGTTCTATATTTTAAATCTCCCAAAAGTGTTGCCTATTTAGCTCAATAAGAAAAAGGCCCTGGTGCACTGGCCCTCACAGGATATGTGCGTATTCCGCAGAAAAACATAATTTATATAAGATCTTACCTGATAAATTAATTTCTTTCATGGTGGCAAGAGTCCATGAGCTTGTGACGTATGGGATATACATTCCTACCAGGAGGGGCAAAGTTTCCCAAACGCCTATAAATACACCTCCCACCTCACTCATACCTCAGTTTAAAGTATAGCCAAGTAAGTGAGGTGTAAAAGCATAAAAAGAGGAACAGGATAAATTGCTTTATATAAAAAAAATCATAACCCCCAAAAATTGGGTGGGTCTCATGGACTCTTGCCACCATGAAAGAAATTAATTTATCAGGTAAGTTCTTGCATAAATTATGTTTTCTTTCATATAGGTGGCAAGAGTCCATGAGCTAGTGACGTATGGGTTATAATACCCAAGATGTGGAAGTCCACGAGTCACTAGAGAGGGAGGGATAAAATAAAAACAGCTATTTCCGCTGAGAAATTAAATCCAAAAAAGAATTAAAGGGATAGTAAACCCCAAAATTTTCTTTTATGATTCAGATAGAACATACAGTTTTAAACAACTTTCCAATTTAATTCTATTATCAAATTTTCTTCATTATCTTGTTATCCATTGCTGAAGGGACAGCATTGTACTACTGACAGGAAGTTGAAAATATCTATTTAGCCAATCGCAAGAGACAAATGTGTGCAGGCACCAATTAGCAGCAGCTCCCTCTAATTTATGATATGTGCATATTCATTTTTTAACAAGGGATACTAAGAGAACGAAGACATTTGAAAATAGAAATTAATTTAAAGGGCCATAATACCCAAATGTTTAAACACTTGAAAGCAATTCATTATAGCTGTAAAAAGCTGACTAGTAAATATCACCTGAACATCTCTATGTAAAAAAGAAAGATATTTTACCTCAAAAGTTTCTCAGCAGCCACATTCCATTGTAAAGGACATCTAAGCAGCAAATCAGTATGTCTTTCCCGGGACAGCGGAAGGAGCGAGCTTTCGTGCACACTCATCTTATTTCCCTATTCAGTGTAAGGAAGTTTACAATGAATTCTCATGTTAAGTAAAATCTCATGAGATCACAGTAAAAGAGTTCATGACCTCAGCACTGTTGATGCTGATTGGCTGCTGCTCATTTCTTCATATTTTTTAAAAAATGTTTTACCTGCAGCTAGTCTGCAGCTGAGTATAACTTTTTACACAGAACTTACTCTGCTGGGCTGAGGAAATTGTGAGGTAAAATAGCTTCCTTTTTTACATAAAGATGCTCAGGTGATATTTTCCTGTCAGCTTTTTACAGTTATACTGCATCAGTTCAAGTGATTTAGCATATGAGTATTCTGTCCCTTTAAAAGAGTCTTAAAATGACATGCTTTATCTGAATCATGCAAGTTTAATTTTGACTTTCCTATCCCTTTAAGTATTCTTAAAAAAAAATAAAAAAAACTCAATCATAGGCAATAGAATCAAACTGAGACAGCTGCCTGAAGAACCTTTCTACCAAAGGCTGCTTCCGAAGTAGCAAACACATCAAAATGGTAAAATTTAGTAAATGTATGCAAAGAAGACCAAGTTGCTGCTTTGCAAATTTGATTAACTGAAGCTTCATTCTTTAAAGCCCAGGATGTGGCGACTGATCTAGTAGAATGAGCTGTAATTTGCTGAGGCGGAGACTGCCCCAAATAAGCTTTGTGAATCAAAAGCTTCAGCCAAGATGCCAAGGAAATGGCAGAGGCTTTCTGACCTTTTCTGGAACCAGAAAAAATAACAAATAGACTAGAAGTCTTTCTGAAATTTTTAGTATCCTCAACATATTTCAAAGCTCTTACCACATCCAAAGAATGTAAAGACCTTTCAAGAGTATTTTTAGGATTAGGACACAAGGAAGAAACAATAATTTCCCTATTGATGTTGTTAGAATTCACAACTTTCGGTAAAAATGTAAACAAAGTCCGCAAAACAGCTTTATCTGGATGAAAAATCAGAAAAGGAGACTCACAAGAGAGAGCAGACAATTCAGAAACTCTTCTAGCAGAAGAGAGAGCCAAACGAAATAACACTTTCCAAGAAAGTAGTTTAATATCCAAATAATGCATAGGCTCAAAAGGAGGAGCCTGCAAAATCTTTAAAACCAAATTGAGACTCCAAGGAGGAGAAATTGATTTAATAACAGGTATGATATGAATCAAAGCCTGAATAAAACACTGAATATCAGGAAGCTTAGCAATCTTTATATGAAATAAGACAGAGCAGAGATTTGTCCTTTCAAAGTATTTACAGACTAACCTTTATCCAAAAAATCCTGAAGAAACTGTAGAATCCTAGGAATTCTAAAAGAATGCCAAGAATAATCATGAGTGGAACACCATAAAATATGTTTTCCAAACCCTATGATAAATCTTCCTTAAAACAGACTTACAAGCCTGTATCATAGTGTTAATTACTGAGTCAGAGAAACCTCTGACTAAGAACTAAGCGTTCAATTTCCATGCCTTCAAATTTAGAGATTTGAGATCCTGATGGAAAACTGGGCCTTCAGACAGAAGGTCTGGTCTTATAGGACGTGACCAAGGCTGGCAACTGGATATTCGGACAAGGTTCGCATACCAAAACCTGTGAGGCCATGCTGGTGCACATAAGATTGTTTCATTATGATCTTGGAGATAGCCTTTGGAAGAAGAACCAGAGGCGGAAAAATGTAAGCAGGTTGGTAAAACCAGGGAACTGCTAGAGCACCCCTCATTTCCACCTAAGGATCCCTGGACCTGGAAAGGTATCTGGGAAGTTTCTTGTTCAGAAGAGAGGCCATCAGATATATTTCTGGAAAACCCCACATCTGTACAAGTTGAAAAAACACATCTGGATGGAGAGACCACTCCCCTGGATGTAGAGAATGATTGCTGAGATAATCGGCTTCCCAATTGTCTACACCTGGGATATGAATCGCAGAGATTTGACAAGAGTTGGATTCCGCCCAAGAAAGTATCAGAGAAACTTCTTTCATTGCTAAAGGACTGTGAGTCCCCCCTTGATGATTGACATTAGGGCTGCAACAACTAATCGGTAAGTTTTGATCATAAAAATAGTTGTCAACAAATCTCATTATCGATTAGGTGGTCAGCGATTAGTTGGTCAGTTGCACAGCACCAGCTGCTTTAATCTGATGATCTACTGCAACTAAGATTGTGCAAAAATTTTTTAATTTATTTATTTTTTTAATCTTTTTTCTATCCGATTAATCGGACAATAATTATCCGATTAATCGGATAGAAAAAATAATAATAAATAAAAATGTTTGCACAATACCATGTGCAGGAGTTCATCGGATTGAAGCAGCTGGTGCTGTGCAATAACCAACTAATCGCTGACCACCTAATTGATAATGACATTCTTTGACAACTATTTTTATGATCAATCTTACCGATTAGTTGTTGCAGCCCTAATTGACATATACCACTGTTGTGATATTGTCTGTTTGAAAATGAATGTAAAGTTCTCTCTTCAATAGAGGCCAAGCCTGAAGAGCTCTGAAAATAGCACAGAGTTCTAAAATATTGATTGGTAACCTCGCCTCTTGAGGATTCTAAAAACCCCTTGTGCTGTCAGAGACTCCCAGGCAGCTCCCCAACCTGTAAAACTTGCATCTGTTGTGATCACAGTCCATGTTGGACGAACAAAGGAGGCCCCTTGAACAATAAGGTGATGGTTTAACCACCAAGTCAGAGAGAGTTGAATGTTGGGATTTAAGTATATCAACTGTGATATCTGAGAATAATCCCTGCACCACTGGTGCAACATGCAAAGCTGTAGAGGTCTCATATGAAAACGAGCTAAGAGGATTGTGTCTGATGCTGCAATCATGAGACCTAAAACTTCCATGCACATACCCACTAAAGGTTTAGACAAGCTAAGACCAATTTAATTTGTCTATTGTCTGTCAGTCTTGGACACTGAATCTATTTGCAAACCGAAGAAGGTGACCTTTGTCTGAGGAATCAAGAAACTCTTTGGTAAATTGATCCTCCAACCATGTCTTTGAAGAAACAACATTTAGTTGTTTTGTGTGAGATTCTGCTAAATGAAAAGATTGAGCTAGTACCAAGATATTGTCCAAATAAGGAAACACTGCAATACCCTGCTCTCTGGGCACCGAGAACCTTCAATAAAAATATTGGTGCTGTTGCTAGGCCAAATGGAAGAGTGACAAATTTGTAATGCTTGTCTAGAAAATAGAATCTCAGAAAACAATAGTGGTCTGAATGAATTGGAATGTGAAAATAAGCGTCCTGTAAGTCTATTGTGGACATGAAATGACCTTGCTGAACAAAAGGCAGAATAGTCCTTATAGTCACCATCTTGAAAGTTGGGACTCTTACAAAACGATTTAAAGATTTCAGAACCAGGATTGGTCTGAAAGAATCTTCCTTCTTTGGGACAATGAATAGATTTGAATAGAAACCCAATCAGTGTTCCTGCTGAGGAACTGGTACAATCACCCCTGAATGCTCTAGGTCTGAAACACACTTCAGTAAAGCCTGATCCTTCACAGGGTTTGTTGAAACATGAGTAAGAAAGTATCTTCCCATGGGAGGTCTTATTCTGAAACCTATTCGATACCCTTGAGAAACAATATTCTGAATCCACTGATTTTGGACAGAATCTGTCCAAATGTCTTGAAATAACTTTAGTCTGCCCCCCACCAGAAGAACTGGTTTGACGGCTGCACCTTCATGCAGTCTTAGCGCTGGATTTGGTTTCTTATAAGGCTTGGATTTATTCTAGTTCGGAGATGGTCTCCAATTAGAGCCAGAGGGAAGGAGAAGTTTTCTGTTCTCTATTCTGACAAAAGGAACGAAAACGATTGGGAGCTTTAAATTTACCCTTAGATTTCTTGACTTGGGGCACAAAAACTCCCTTACCCCCAGTGATAGTGGAGATAATAGAATCCAATTGAGAACCAAACAAATTATTACCCTGAAAAGATAGAGATAATACTCTAGATTTAGACACCACATCAGCATTCCAAGATTTAAGCCATAAAGCTCTTCTAGTTATAAAAGCTAGACATAAATTTGACATTAATCTTAATGACATCAAAAATAGCATCACAAATTAAATGATTTGCATGTTAAAAAGTAAAAGAACAATGCTAGATAGTTCAGGATCTGATAACTGCTGAGCTAAACTGTCCAACCAAAAAGTTGAAGCAGCAGCGAAATCAGCCATAGAAATAGCTGGTCTAAAAATATAGCCAGCAATGTAAATATGCTATTCTAAGGTAAGATTCAAGTTTCCTATCTAAAGGATCCTTAAAATAAGTACTATCTTCCATAGGAATAGTAGTACGTTTGGCAAGAGTGGAAATAGCCCCATCAACCTTAGGGACCTTTCCCCAAAACTCTAGACTAACCACAGGTAAAGGATACAACTTCTTAAACCTAGAAGAAGGGTTAAAAGAGGAACCAAGTTTAGACCATTCTTTAGCAATCATATTGGAGATAGCATCTGTAATAGGAAAAACTTCAGGAGTAACCTCAGAAGTCTTAAATACAGAATTGAAATGATTATTAGCTTTGCTATCAGGAGGACTAGACTCCTCAATACCCAAAGTAAACAATACTTCCTTTAATAGAGAACGAATATGTTCAATTTTAAATAAAAAAGATTTGTCAATTTCTGTCTCTGATGCAGGATCCTCTGAGTCAGAGGAACCCTCATCAGTAGAGGATATTTTAGTATGCTGTCGGTCAGTACAAAATTCATTAGATCTATGACAAGTTTGGAAAGACCTTTTTGCGTTTATTTGAAGGCAGAATAGCAGTCATAGCCTTCTCTATTGCTGCAGCAATAAAAAATGTCATATCTGCAGGAATATCAGGTACATTAGACTGAGAAGGAATAACAGTAGATGTATTTGTACTCATAGAAACATTATCAGCATGTAATAATTTGTCATAACAAATGACACATAATTGAGCTGAAGAAATAAGATTAGCTTGTTTAAAACAAACACACTTAGATTTGGTAGAATTGTGTTCAGGCAGCTTAGTTCCTACAGTAACATCAGAGGCAGGATCAGTTTGAGAATCTTGCAAAATGTAACAAAAAAGAAAAATGAACAGTTAAACAAAATATCCTATTTCCTCAGCAGTTTCAGGAATGGGGAAAAATGCTTATGATAAAATTCTTTTACACAAAGTAAAATCAAAAGCAAGCATCATAGCTCTCTATAATATGAGAGCAGCGAGCATTAGAGGGAGAGGCTTAATAAAACAAATGTTGGCGCCAAGAACGACGCACTGAAAAGACGCAACTCGCGTCAGAACAGGTGCGACTTCGCACCAAAAATGACGCAATGAAATGATGCAACTCGCGTCACAACAGGCGCTATCTCGCGCCAAAAATGATACAACTCACGTCACAGCAGGTGCGATTTCGTGCCAAAAATGACGCAATAAAATGATGCAATTTGCGTCATTGCGAGCCTACTGTTAAGATTCCATGTTAACAGCTAACCGAGACCCCAGGTAAGAAAAAAATAGCTAAATTCTCCCATAAACATAATTTCCATTCTGAAACTGTGTGACTGCAAAGTGAAATATTAACAGACCTGACTCATGGCTAATATATGCAATATACACTAAGAACTTTATAATATAAAGTGCCTTTCATAGCTGAGAGTGTCTTAAAAATGATATATACTTACCAGAAGACACCCATCCACATATAGCAGACAGTCAAACCAGTACTGAAACATATCGGCAGAGGTAATAGTAGGGGAGTATGTCAATCTGTAAAGAGAGGCAGCAAATGAATCCCTGCGACCGAATTTACAGAGATTTCCCATAGGCGAATACATGGTGTCATCAGGCAATACTCCCTTCACATCCCTCAGACAAACACTGTACTTACAGAGGAACTGGGCTTCAGTATGCTTAGAAGCGCCTTTCACAGAAGAAATCAAGCACTTCATGCTTCACCACCTCCTAAGGATGCAAAGTTTGTAAAAACTGAGGGATGAGTGAGATGGGAGGTGTATTTATAGGCATTTGAGGTTTGGGAAACTTTGCCCCCTCCTGGTAGGAATGTATATCCCACTAGCTCATGGACTCTTGCCACCTATATGAAAGAAACCAGTAATAACTTTTACAAGAGGCATTTTTGCTAATGGAAGTATTTTGCAAAAATGCTTCTGTTTCAAATTGAAATGCATTTGTACACATTTCAGTTTTGACTTTTTTATCCCTTTAATCTGGTGCTTTAAATATGGTGACACAGATGAAAGCTTGATGTTAAATATGGTTTTATTTAATATTATAATACATACAAAAACAACATTCCTTACAAAAAGAAAGGAATAGGAAAAAAAAAGGTAAAAGAAAATATCAGTCAATCGCAAACCATACATTATTCCAGAATCCATCATAATTAAGAAAATAAATACTTATCTACTTCCTAATTTAATGGCCTCTACTCCATAAATGCTTAAAATGGTCCAACTGCATAGAGAAGGGAAAAAAGTTATTCACACCTTCGTGATACAAGATCCATGGAATAATTCTCGTGGAATAAAATGTGAAAAATAAAAATAAATGACATCTTTGTGATATAACATCCATTAAATAATTGACAATAATATAAGAATAAAATAAGAATTAATATGAATTAAATTATGTTAAATATGTTAGAAGAAAATCTATTTGTGAAAGTAAATGCAAGTAGAAGTTATAACATTTGAGTGCTGTGATTAAAAGATTTAAGTTGTTGTTGGTTTAAAACAGATATTTAATTTGCTGCCACCTATTTCTAGGGAGCAAACTACTTTAGTGGATATGTTTAATGCGAAGGCTACATACAATGTTGGTGTCTAATCTACCCTCCCTAGCCTTGAACCTAAATGATACGGTACCTATAAACCATTACTTGTTTTCATGAGTTTGAACCTAAATGATACGGACCTATAAACCATTACTTGTTTTCATGAGTTTGAACCTAAATGATACGGACCTATAAACCATTACTTGTTTTCATGAGTTTGAACCTAAATGATACGGTACCTATAAACCATTACTTGTTTTCATGAGTTTGAACCTAAATGATACGGACCTATAAACCATTACTTGTTTTCATGAGTTTGAACCTAAATGATACGGTACCTATAAACCATTACTTGTTTTCATGAGTTTGAACCTAAATGATACGGTACCTATAAACCATTACTTGTTTTCATGAGTTTGAACCTAAATGATACGGTACCTATAAACCATTACTTGTTTTCATGAGTTTGAACCTAAATGATACGGTACCTATAAACCATTACTTGTTTTCATGAGTTTAAATAACAGGTCACTAAAGCTGTCGTGTAAACAAATCTGACTCTCGGATAATACATTTTCTTTTCTCTCCCACAGGCTCTCTGCTGGAAAGATCATAGGTGGAGGCCTCCTTGTTGCAGGTGGCGGCGTTGGGGGCACAGTTCTATATGCCAGCTGGGATCCACGATTCAGAGACAATGTTGAAAAGTCTATACCCTACTCAGAGAAACTCTTTGAGCTTGCACTTGGGCCTGCACCATACAATTTTCCTGTGCCAAAAAAATCTGTAAGTGCCATAACGTATTGTGATTGCAGCTTAAAAAAAAACAAAACACTGGTAGAGAGAGATTCTCTGTGCTGAAGTAGTATAAGCTCTTTAGTCTAATGGAAGCTTCCTTTATGCTTCATAACAAAGGTATTCGGGGGGGGGGGGATAGAGAAAAGAGCGCTGGGTAGCTGATACCAAAATGGGGAGACAGAGATTATCTCTGGCAAGTAAGTTTCTATCAGAATAGTATTTTTACTGATAATCTTATTGAGTGTAGAAATCTAAATACTATTGTTGCAAAACCGTGTTCAAAACTGTTTTATGCACACATATGATAGATTGTATTATGTTCTTAAATATATATACTTAATATGACTTAAAAAAGACAGTATATGTACTTAATATGTACTTAAAAAAGACAGTTTAAAAATCAAACAGTTAAAGATCAAAACTTGTGCTTTAAAAAATCATAAAAATGTCATTAACATCCCAAAACTAAAGTTCATAAAATAGTATGAAGAGGAATATTTTGTGTTGCGGCCGCAGCCTTTATCGGTTTCCAAAAGAGCACTGGTTATGGATAAGCCTGTTAGTGTTGCAGGTGTCTACAAATTTTTTTTTGGGATTCTGACCTTAGTACCCCTTAAGTATGTTATTGGCAGTCAAATGTCCTCCTGGAATCCTAAGTATAGTCTTTGGGGTTCTCGGGTTCCAAATCCACCCTTTTCCTGAATGTTTTGGTTTCAGTTTGACGTATTCGTACTCCAGACGGGGATCTTCGATTGGGATCTATATTTTCTTTAGCGGGGATTCCCACTTTACCCGCGGTCCAATCCACCCGTGGTCTGCAGTGTTTCTTGTAGGGCTTAGTCTCTGCCCGTAATTCGTCAATGTTGTGAGGAGTCTTTTTCCCTTTTAGCGAATATGCCGGTCTTGGAGCGTTTCAAAACAGCGTGTCTCTGCTTCTGGCTTGACTGTGCTCCGCCTTCCTGTGAGCATAACTGCCTAAGTTGCTGCTGAACTGCTCTACGGCACCTCTCTGGGTTAACAGTAGTGAAATGTCCACCTGCAATTGCCACTTGCGATGTTGCATTGCATGGCGAAATTTAACAACCAATTGCGCTAGAGCAGAAAATGTCAGTCACTCCGAACGATTAAGTGTCAGGGTGATTTATCTCACCTCCTCTGAGGTGGCGAAGAGGCAAAAAAAAGCAATAAAATATGTGGCAGCAGGCTCACTAATAGCCATTTTTTTGTATACAGATCTTTTGCAGATTAACATTTCCTTGCTGATATATGCTTTGCTTATATTAAAATGTCCATAATCTCTGTTTAAGTAAATAACATGATTTGTTTCAGGCAACATCCGCTCCCCTTAAAATTTCCACAGTTGAAGAGGTAATGAAGGAGTCCAAACAGCCTAAGAAAGAAAAGACTGAGCCTCTGATATCTGCTGGTGAACGTACAGAAGGTAATAACAGAGCTTTTGCTAATACAGAGTGCGGGGTCTACTAATGGCTCATATGATTACAATAGCTGTGTAACACTGGGCACTGCTATTCATTATAAAAATAATTTTACACTGTCTGGGATAATAAGTTACATACTTGTGAGGTGCTCCTAGGGTGGACTGAGAGTTAATTAAATATGACTGGGTACACAAAAGAATATAGATAGATGCAGGGGCGTCATCTTGTTCTGCTGAAGCAAGTGTATCTGCTGCTTCTGTATAACTATAAACAGAAAGAGAAACAGTCTGCCAGGAACGAACAGCCGCTCAGTGGCTTGGTTACCACCTGAGATAAGCTTCTTTTAGCCCAATTGTGCTTTTCACAGAGGAAAACTTTCCGGAAGTAAATCAGTCTGATCCTGCCTAACCAGGTTAGTCCAGCCCCAAAATACCAGGCAATTCTCCTCTGAACAAGGGAAATGGCTACCCCAGACAATTGGTGCAGCCATATCCCTCTAAGCACATTGGGAAATGAGTCCACATCTGGTTTCCCCATCACACTTAGGGAGACTTAGGTCATAATACAAATTAAACAGAGAAGCAGTCTGATTGTTTGTTCCTGAGAGTGCACTTCTCTCTGTGTGTATTAGGTCTCTCTAAGGGAAAAAGGGGCAATCGGACATGGACTCCTTGCTCGGTGTGCTTAGAGGAATATGGCTCCAACTCACTGACGCGAGGCCCAATGAAGGCCAAAATAATTGTCTAGGGTTGCCGTGTTTCTTGTTCAGAGAGGAATTGCCTGATATTTCTTTGCTGGATTGACCTTATTAGGCTTGATCAGACGGATATACTACTGAAAAGAAACTGCACCCAGGTGGTAAATCACCATAGAGCAAGCTATCAATGGTATTGAGCTGGTTGTTAGTTCCTGTGAGTGCGCTTCTTTCTGTGTATTAACTCTCCCTAAGGGAAAAAGAAAATTTATGCTTACCTGATAAATTTGTTTCTTTTTAGACATGATGAGCCCACAGATTTCATCCTTACTTGTGGGTTTATGCCTCCTGGTCAGCAGGAGGAGGCAAAGAGCACCACAGCAGAGCTGTATATATAGCTCCTTCCTTCCCTCCCACTCCAGTCATTTGACCGAAGTTAGGAAGAGAAAGGAAAAGCCAAGGTGCAAAGGTGTCTGAAGTTTACAAAAATTAATAACCTGTCTCATAGAACAGGGCGGGCCGTGGACTCATCGTGTCTAAAAAGAAACAAATTTATCAGGTAAGCATAAATTTTCTTTTCTTTTTAAAGACGCGATGAGTCCACGGATTTCATCCTTACTTGTGGGATACAATACCAAAGCTAGAGTACACGGATTAAAAGGGAGGGACAAGACAGGGAACCTAAACGGAAGGCACCACTGCTTGAAGAACCCTTCTCCCAAAAACAGCCTCAGCTGAAACAAAGGTATCAAATTTGTAAAATTTAGAAAGTGTGAAGAGAGGACCAAGTTGCAGCCTTGCAAATCTGTACAACATACAGCATAAGCAAGAAATGGCAACAAAAAATACATTTTTTCCACAATAACAACTTAATATCTATGTAATGCGTAGGCTCAAATGGAACCCCTTGAAGAACTTTAAGAACTAAATTCAAACTCCATGGATGTCAGGAACCTAGCTCCTTCTAGGACCCAGCGGAATCCTTCAAGCAACAAACTTGCAGCTTGCCTTTAAAAACCACCCCAAATCAATTCTCTTTGCTTAGTAATTTGGAGTACAAGGCTACCCTATTTACCTGAGCCTAACTACTTTGAATAACTTGTTTCCTGAACTTTTTTTCCTCACAGGAACTTTTTGATACTTTGTTCAACTTTAACTGGAATTCATCCAAACAACTGCAGTGTTCATTAACTTAGGAGCTGACATGCAATCAATTGAATGAACTGCCTGAACCAAACTGCAAGTATTATTCTATGTGTTCTAATGCTTTGTTACTTGGAGAACTTTCACTGTGTAGTTTGTATTTAAAGGAGAGTTACCACAGAACTTGTCACTGAAAATCTGGCTTTAACCCTTATTGAAACATCCTGACTGCAGATTAATAAACAACACAGCTTCCACAGTGAAACTGGAACTTCCACAGAACAGGCTGTGCATTCATTACAGCTCTGCCACACTACAAGTGCAACACAAGACAAGGTACAAGTAATCTCTGCAAATAAAATAGCAATACTGCATGAGCATATGTATAACTGTTAACAGAACCTGGTTACTAGTTAACTATTTATGTGTTACACTGCATAAGACTCTGAGAGTTAATAGAACCATTACTACACCTGCAACTTAAGAACTAAAGCTAACTTAATATTGAGAGCAATTTCTACAAATCCTATTCAAGTTTGCTTACCCCTAACTGCATAATCTGGGGTGTGGCAAAATAAACCACTAAACTATCACTATTAGGTGAGAATATCACTAAGCCATAGTGATATTCCTTTACAATAGTGAAACAAAACAATTATTAATAAATTAAGATCTGTGAATTGTGTTCCATCGTTAACTTTATATTTGTAGCCTGACATATTACTAAGCCTTAAAAATGGAGCCACCAGATCTACCACAGATAGTTTACAACCTCTCCCAAAAGGTTGATCAGCTTGCTCAGGCGGTTCATGATTTACAAATTGAAAATCAGTCTTTAAGGGGAATTATAAGAGACTCACTTACTACTCATACTGGACCACCTCAGCAAACACCTGAACCTTCAGTTTCACTACCAGAGCTCTTTTCTGGAAACAGGAAGCAGTATAGGCAGTTTAAGAATTCATGTCATTTACTTTATAATCTACGACCTCACAGTTATCCCACAGAGAGGATCAAGGTATTCAGTACTATTTCATTCCTGAGGGGTGAGCCAAGAATCTGGGCTGACAATCTGTGCGAACATAATGACCCAGTGCTAGGATCCCTTTCTGATTTTTTCACATGTATGGATGATCTTTTTCACGACACTGATGTACAAATGTCCGCTGAAGCCTCCATGAGGAACCTTAAGCAAGCCAAGAGACCCGTGGAGGAGTACATCACGGAATTCAAATTATACGCAGCTGATTCGGAATGGAGTCAGATTGCACTTCGAAACCAGTTCCGTTTAGGCCTCTCGGAGAGCTTGAAAGATGAAATCGCCAGGATAGAACTCCCAAAAACCCTAGAAGGAATGATGAATGCTGCAAAACAATTGGATCGCAGACTGCGAGAAAGGAAGGCAGAAAGGTTTTCTGCAGATGTCCGACCAAAACCTTCTATCTATTCCCCACCTCAACCAACCCAACATAGTAAACAAACAGCTGTTCCCATGGATATCGGAATAGCCCGTGGTCCTTTAACAACAGAAGAAAGATACCGCAGGAAGAGTAATAATCTGTGCATGTATTGCGCCAATCCTACACATTCAGTCCAGGAGTGTCCCATTTTACAGAAAAACAAGAAATGTAAGTTCAAAGTTACAAGTTATTTATTAAACACCACTAAACTTAAAACTTATTGCATGTTAACTCTCTCCATACAGTGGGACCAAGATCAGCTGACTACTGAAGCCATCATAGACTCGGGAGCTTATGGATGCTTTATTGATTATAATGTTGTAAAGCAAAATAAAATACCCCTTATAAAAAAGCATACTCCATTTTCTTTTCATATGATTGACGGTTCAGAACCTAAAACTGGCCCTATCACACACCATACCACACCGTTAACAGTTACTACAGCAGGACACACAGAACACCTCTCATTTGATGTTGTCTCGTCACCACATTTCCCAGTGGTTTTGGGTATTAGTTGGCTCAAATTACATAATCCAGTTATCCACTGGTCACTATCTTCCATAAAATTTGATTCAGTCTATTGTAAAACAACATGTTTCCACAAACATGTTCTACTCCAGACCGAAATAGCTACAGAAAAACCTGAGTTGCAAATTCCTTCACCTTATGCAGATTTCAAGGATGTATTCAGTAAAGTAGAAGCTGAGAACTTGCCTCCTCATCGTGCATACGATTGTCCAATACAACTTCAACCTGGTTCTTCCATCCCTTATGGACACTTGTACCCTCTCTGCAAGCCAGAATTGGATCATTTAAAGGAGTATCTCGAAGAAAATTTACGGAAAGGATTTATCAGAGCATCAACATCACCAGCAGGTGCCGGAATTTTTTTTGTGCGGAATAAGGATTCATCATTACGTCCCATAATCGATTACAGAGAACTCAACAAACGCACAATAAAAAATCGTTACCCACTCCCATTAATCCCAGAACTAATCGAAAGGTTATCTGAGGCAACTATATACACGAAACTCGATTTAAGGGGAGCCTATAACTTAGTGAGGATAAAAGAAGGACACGAATGGTTGACCGCATTCAGGACAAGGTATGGCCTTTATGAGTACCTTGTCATGCCGTTTGGACTGTGCAACGCACCCGCCACTTTTCAACACTTCATAAACGATGTGTTCAGAGATCTCTTAGACATCTGTCTTGTGATATACCTAGACGATATTTTGATTTATTCTAAAAATGAAACAGAACACAAAACACACGTGCGATGGGTACTGTCTAGGCTCCGAGAGCATAAACTGTATGCTAAGTTGGAGAAATGCATATTCCATACCAAGCATGTGTCATTCCTTGGATATGATATCTCACCAACAGGTATCACTATGCAAAAACAAAAAGTAGACGCTGTCAAAAATTGGTTAATACCCAAGTCCAGAAAGGAACTCCAAAAATTCCTAGGTTTTGCAAACTACTACAGGAAATTCATTAGAAACTTTTCCAAGATAGCAAAACCACTGACGAAATTAACCAGCATTAACTCATCTTATAACTGGGATCCAGACGCTAATTCAGCTTTTGAATATTTAAAGGATAGTTTTACATCAGCACCCATTCTAAGATTTCCGAACCCCGAACACCACTATGTGTTGGAAGTTGATTCCTCTGATTTTGCCTTAGGCTCAGTTCTCTCTCAACAGGAAACACCAAACGATCCCATCCATCCAGTTTCTTACTTCTCACAGATGATGTCAACAGCTGAAAGAAATTATTCCATAGGAGATAAAGAACTCCTCGCAATAAAAAGATCACTGGAACACTGGAGGCATCTTCTCGAAGGTACCAAGTTTCCTATTACCATTTTCACAGATCACAGGAACCTACTTTATTTAGAAAACAACAAAACTCTTTCAGCAAGACAGGTCCGTTGGAGTTTATTCTTCTCGCGCTTCAACTTCAATATTGTATATAGACCTGCCTCCAGGAATGGTAAAGCAGATGCTCTGTCTCGCCTACCTGAGAAACCTAAAACAACAACCCAAAATACCACTATCTTACCTACCGAATGTTTTGTAGGTCTAACCACCGATGTGATAACCGAAATCAAACGTCATTGTCTCAAGGAGCCGGAGCTACCTCACTCTTCTGTGCATAAGATTGATGACCTGTACTACCATGAAGGGAAATTATACATTCCCAAAGCATTGCGAATAAATTTGCTCAAGTTATACCATGACTCTCCATTAGCCGGACACCCAGGAATTTACCGAACCTTGGAACAACTTTCACGGGATTGTTGGTGGCCAAAAATGAAAGAATCCATCCGAGACTATATCTTAACTTGTGCCATTTGTGCCACTTCGAAATCCGAGAGAAGAGCTCCGTATGGATTATTAACTCCATTACCAGTACCGAAGAGACCCTGGTACCATCTATCGATGGATTTCATAGTGGATTTACCTGAATCAAATAAACAGACAACTATCCTAGTGGTCATAGATATATTTACTAAGATGGCCCATTTTGTGCCGTATCACAAAGTACCCACATCCTCTGAGACAGCACATTTATTCATAGATAACATACTCAAGCTACATGGGTTACCAAAGATAATAACCACCGATAGAGGAACACAATTCACCTCACATTTCTGGACAAAACTTTGTGACTTAACACAGATCGATCATCGTTTCTCGACATCATTTCACCCTCAGACCAATGGTCAATCAGAGAGACTGAATCAATGGCTGGAACAATATCTTCGGTGCTATTGTTCCTACCATCAAGAACATTGGATGAACTTCCTCTCCATGGCTGAATTTGCCTATAACAATGCTGTAAACTCATCTACAAAATGTACACCATTTTATGCAAATTATGCCTACCATCCAACAATATCTTTCATTGCAACAGACACCTTAAATTCACCCTTAATCGATGATCTACATGATTCCTTACAAGACAATTTCCGCTTAATTGAGGAGAACATAAAAAATGCTCAGCTCACTCAAAAGCATTATTACGACCTCAAGAGAAGACCACCACCTATATACGCCATAGGTGATCTCGTTTGGCTATCCACCAAAAACATGAAATTACAGATACCGAGTAAGAAACTCTCGGGTCTGTTCATAGGACCATTCCCTATAGTTAGAATTGTCAATGAAAACGCAATGACTCTTAAATTACCTGATAGTATTAAGGTCCACCCCACATTTCATGTGTCACTATTGAAACCATACAGAGCCACTCGTCACTCTCAACTCATTCTTCCACCACCTCCTCAGGCACTGGATCCAGACGAATATGAAGTGCATTCCCTGCTGGATTCCAGGTTCCATAGAGGTGAATTACAATATCTGGTACGCTGGAAAAATTATTCAGCTGATGACGACACATGGGAACCTGCAACCAATCTTAGAGCTCAACGGCTGGTCACTCTCTTCCATCGCAGAAATCCTAATCGTCCCAGACCGGCAACTGTGGGACCGTTGCCCTGAGTGGGGGGTCATGTCAGGAACCTAGCTCCTTCTAGGACCCAGCGGAATCCTTCAAGCAACAAACTTGCAGCTTGCCTTTAAAAACCACCCCAAATCAATTCTCTTTGCTTAGTAATTTGGAGTACAAGGCTACCCTATTTACCTGAGCCTAACTACTTTGAATAACTTGTTTCCTGAACTTTTTTTCCTCACAGGAACTTTTTGATACTTTGTTCAACTTTAACTGGAATTCATCCAAACAACTGCAGTGTTCATTAACTTAGGAGCTGACATGCAATCAATTGAATGAACTGCCTGAACCAAACTGCAAGTATTATTCTATGTGTTCTAATGCTTTGTTACTTGGAGAACTTTCACTGTGTAGTTTGTATTTAAAGGAGAGTTACCACAGAACTTGTCACTGAAAATCTGGCTTTAACCCTTATTGAAACATCCTGACTGCAGATTAATAAACAACACAGCTTCCACAGTGAAACTGGAACTTCCACAGAACAGGCTGTGCATTCATTACAGCTCTGCCACACTACAAGTGCAACACAAGACAAGGTACAAGTAATCTCTGCAAATAAAATAGCAATACTGCATGAGCATATGTATAACTGTTAACAGAACCTGGTTACTAGTTAACTATTTATGTGTTACACTGCATAAGACTCTGAGAGTTAATAGAACCATTACTACACCTGCAACTTAAGAACTAAAGCTAACTTAATATTGAGAGCAATTTCTACAAATCCTATTCAAGTTTGCTTACCCCTAACTGCATAATCTGGGGTGTGGCAAAATAAACCACTAAACTATCACTATTAGGTGAGAATATCACTAAGCCATAGTGATATTCCTTTACAATAGTGAAACAAAACAATTATTAATAAATTAAGATCTGTGAATTGTGTTCCATCGTTAACTTTATATTTGTAGCCTGACAATGGAGGAGCAATTGGTTTAAACACAGGCCTGATTCTAATCAAAGCCTGACAAAAGGGTTGAATATCTGGAACATCTGCCAGACGCTTGTGTAACAAAAAAGATAAGGCAGATATCTGACCCTTTAGGGAACTTTCTGATAAACCCTTCTCTAATCCTTCTTGGAGAAAAAGACAAAATCCTAGAAATCCTAACTACTCCCATGAGTAGCCCTTGGATTCACACCAATAAAGATATTTAAATGATGAAAGGGTCCCTGAATCAGAAGGTCCTTTCTAAACGGAAGCTTCCAAGGGGTAGAGACGACATCTCTACCAGATCTGCATACCAGATCCTGTGAAGACAGGCTGGAGCTATGAGAATCACTGAAACTCTTTTCCCGTCTGATCTGGACAATCACTCGAGGAAGGAGAGCAAATGGAGGAAAAAGATATGTTAGATTAAAGGACCAAGAGGCCGCCAGAGCATCTATCAGAGCCGCCTAAGGAACTCTGGATCTCGACCCGTACTACGGAAGTTTGGCGTTCTGGATGCTCTGAGATCCAACTCTGGCTGACCATATTTGAGGACCAGACTGGAGAACACATCTGGATGAAGACCCACTCCCCCGAATGAAAGGTCTGTCTGCTCAGAAAATCTGCCCCCCAGAAGGCCACTCCTGGGAAAAGAATCGTCGACAGACAACAAGAATGGGTCTCCACTCACTGAATTATTTCGGAGACCTCTGTCACCGCCAAGGAACTCCTTGTTCCTCCCCGATGATCGATGAGAAAAAACAATTGTCAACAGACAACAATAATGGGTCTCCACCCACCAAATTATTCTGGAGACCTCTGTCATTGCCAAGGAACTCCTTGTTCCACCCTGATGATTGATGTAGGTAAATGACATTATGTTGTCCGACTGGAACCTGGTAAACTGAACGAAGTCAGCTGAGGCCAGTCCAGGCGAGCATTGTAGATTGCATTCAGATCCAGAATGTTTAAGAGCAACAAAGATCCTGCCTGAGAACATATCCCCTGAGCCCTCAGAGAATCTCAAACTGCTCCTTACCCCAGAAGGCTGGCATGTATTGTCTGCAAAAAAATGTTCCCTGGGAGAGATGAGCTAGAGACTCCTTTGTCTCCCGTGCCAATAGAAGTCGAGGGACAAGTTCCTAATAATTTTTGAGCATGTCCAACTGCAGAGCTCTGAGATGAAAGCAAGCAAACTGGACGATGTCCATTACCCCTAACATCAGATCTATTAACTCCATGCACTGATCCACTAAAGGGCGAAGAGAAGATTGCAGAGCCAGACAAAATCGATAATCTTTAACTTCCCGACATCTGTCAGAAAAAACTTCATAGACAGAGAATCTATGATGGTCCCTATAAAGGTCACTCTTGTATGATGAACTAAAGAGCTCTTTTCTAGAGTCACCATCCACCCTTGTGACCGTAGGAAGGTCACTTGAGTGAGTTTGCTAGCTGAAAGGACGGTGCCTGAACTAGAATGTCGTCCAGATACAGCGCCACCGCAATGCCCTTTGAACGAAGTACTGCAAGCAGAGACCCCTGAAACGTTGAAGATTCTGGGAGCCGTGGCAAGACCTAAAGGAGAAACCACAAACTATAAATGTTTATTCAGAAAGACAAACCTTAAGAACCTGCGATGATCCCAGTGAAAGGGAACATGCAAGTGCGCGTCCTTTAATCCTTAAAGAACGAAAACGAATAGCTTCCCACTGGAAGGACGGCCCACTAAGAAATTTGAGTAGACTCTTGAAATCTAAAAGGTGGTCTGAAGGTTCCCTCCTGTTTTGGGAACCCCAACCCGATTGGGATATAAAACCCAGAACCGGTACCTGCATTGGAACTGGAACAATTATTCCCAGGTCAGAGAGGTCTCCTACACATTGTAAGAACGCCTCTCTCTGTGTCTGAACTACAGATAATCCTGAAAAAAACAAAACCTGCCTCAGGAGAGCTTTTGATCGAACCCAAGCCTGAGCAAGGGCGGAAAGTCTGCCCCTTACAAGATCTGATGCCGGATCGGGAGCATGTCCTTCATGTTGTCCTGATTCAATATCAGGCTATGGTCCATTCTTACTTTTTTTTTTTTTTTTTAATCTTTAAATTTACAAAAGACATTATTTCCCTCAAGCCAGGTCCCAACAGGGACTTCTCCTAGTAAGGAATCACTAAAGCTTAGACTTCGAGCATACCTCCGTAGAACAAGGGACCTATCCTCTAAGGGTATAGCAGTTCAATTATTCCAAGTGAAAACTACTCCGCCCCCTTCCTAGAAAATGTTTGTCCAGCCTCTTAGCTGTTAAATTTTGGGTTCAGTGTCCCTTTGTATTTGGTACTCGTAAAGCGCGGCTAATCACCCGTAAGGGTCTCAAGGCGCTGCTCATTTTGTCGACCTCGGAAGGATGAAAGGCTGAGTGGACCTCGCCGGGGATCGAACCTGCAACCCTTGGGTTGCTACAGAGCTCAGCCACAGTGCCTTAGCATGCTGAGCTATCTGTCTGTGTTGGGAAACAGTTTTGTAAACATAGGGTTTGCCTCCATCCTCATAGTAACTGGACGCACTAGTATAGATTACAGGTGGCCCTCAGTTTAGACGGTTCAATTTGCGCCGTTTCAGAATAACGCCCTTTCTTTTGCTATTGAAAAGCATTGACTGCTATTGAAAGCATTAGCACATGCATACATTAAAATAGCCAGTAGGTGGAGCTGTCCGCTTGTGTTTCAGCAAACACATGCAAAGAAAAGCAAGCCAGACATGATCAATGGATCAGCTTTCAAAGGAACAAGATCTAGCAGCCACTTCCCTTAGCTGCAGACTCAATGCTGAGAACTGTTTGCAGAAAAAGGCAAGTAAAAACGTTTTTGTTAATTAAACTTAGTTTGATGATGATACAGTCTGTTGTGTGATTGAACACAGGCAGGCTAATCAGTGTATAACCAGACCTGAGCAATGGAGCCGTTTTTTAAAGGAACAAGATCTAGCAGCCACTTCCCTTAGATGCAGACTCAATGCAGAGAACTGTTTGCAGAAAAAGGCAAGTAAAAAACGTTTTTCTTCATTAAACTTAGTGTGATGATGATACAGTCTGTTGTGTGATTAAACACAGGCAGGCTAATCAGTGTATAACCAGACCTGAGCAATGGAGCCATTTTTTAAAGGAACAAGATCTAGCAGCCACTTCCCTTAGCTGCAGAAAAATGCAAGTAAAAAAAAAAAACGTTTTTCTACATTAAACTTAGTTTGATGATGACACAGTCTGTTGTGTGATTATTTTGATAGTGTTCATTAAACTTAGATTGATGATGATACAGTCTGTGTTTGTGTGATTATTTTATTAGGTGCTGTTGGCAAATGTTTTTGTTTATTAAACTTAGTTTGATGATTCTACAATCTATTTTATTAGGTTTATAATGTTGTTTTCATTTCAAAGATTTAAAAATAATGTATTAGGTGTTACTTATGTCAATTTTGAGAGGGGCCTGGAACCTAACTCCCTCACTTCCCATTGACTTACATTATAAACTGGGTTTCAATTTACAACGGTTTCAATTTACAACCATTCCTTCTGGAACCTAACCCCGGCGTAAACTGAGGGCTACCTGTATATCGGAAATGTCATTACTGGACGTACTATGTTGTACAAATGGTCACCCAGGATAGCTAAAAAAAACTCCTAAAGTAACATTCCATCTGAGACTGAGAATTCTCTCACAGAGAATCCCAACGCATTTCCCTCCTTCAGTAACATGGAGGAGCCATGAGGAATAGCAACTACAAAATAATTCCTCTGATAATGCTTTCTACCTCATGGGAAAAAAACATATAATATATCATAACTCCGAGTGGAGTGAAAAAGGAAGCGCAGTGCACTTCATGCGGGCCATAAATTTTTGTGGGACACTATAGGAGAAAATTGTGGCATAACTTGACTATCCTCAACAGACTCCTAAACAGCAATCTCCTTAGGTAGTAGGTTCAGAAGAATATCTTAGTAAAATTTACACACAAAAAATGTTACTGACTTTTTAATCTTAAAATTAACATTATTGTTGTGTGCTTTTGCTCCATCCTAAGACACAAAGGATGAATAGACAAACAGCTGAAATTCTTCAATAGAATTTACACATACAAAACGTTACTGTCTCTTTAAATCCTAAAAATAATCTTATTTTTGTGTGCTTTTGTACCATCCAAAATCACAAAGGATGGATTAACAAATGAACAGCTGAAAGTCTGTAATAAATTCACACATAAAGAACGTTAATGTCTCTTTAAATCTTAAAGTAACTCTTTATTTTTTGTGTGCTTTTCCATCCAAAGTCACAACAGATGAATTAACATGAAATAGCTGAAATTCCTTTATAAAATTAGCAGCTAAACAAAAGTTACTGTTTCTTTAAATTTAAAACTGCAATGTTTTATTTTTGTATGCAGCAAACAAATAAACAGTGAAATAAAAGCAACTAAGAATACTAGCTGAATATTCCTAATGTTTATACATCCCTTCATGTACCCTTTTTAAGTCTGGAACACAACAATTGCAACAAATATTTGTACCATAGCTTTCGATAACCTGAAGTGATATGAAGGAAGTGCCCAATACAAAGCGCACACTTCTAAAGCTAGAATCCTCCGTTCCTTGCTATTGTATAGTATTGTAAGGATGAAGAAGTGTCTCTGGGGCCCTTTATAAAAATTAAAGTCCTCCGCTCCTCGCTATTGTAAAATAAGTGTAAGGAGGAATAAGTGTCCTTGGCGCCCTTTACTTTGGCGCCCTTTATAAACTCCGCCCCTCGTGCGCGTTGCACCAGATATCTTCCGGTCGCCATTGTTTATGTAAAGGCACCGGGAGGAACAATATAACGTTTGAGAAAGTGAAAATTGCAAATAAGAGCTGCTCAGCCTGCTGTCTCTCTAAGAACAGCCTTACCGGGAACAAGAGAACAGACTGAACAGTTTCTGAGTCGCAACAGCTGTTCAGTCAGTCTATTCCTCTAGAGCCCATAAATTGACACCCAAATTTTGTCTCACGGTCAGCTCTAATATGTGAATAAGACCGCAGGAGATGAGATCCGTGTCGCCAGTGTCTGCATTCCAGCTGCCATAAAGTCTCCTGATAGATGAAGGAGAAACTGAGCCCAAATTTGATGAGGCAGAAAAAAAGTCAGCACTTTCCTCATTTTTTGCCTGGAAGCAAGGCAGTTCCCAGGTTTAGGAGGTCCTCTCCCTCCCATGGCCCTGTAAATAAACAAAAATCCTGAATAAAATCCCTCAGGTTTTCTTGGTAAGGGCAGCAGAAAATGAGAGGCGCAGTGAGAATTATGTCCCACCAGTTCCCATTGCTCTAAAGCCACCAAATGCTCTACTGTAGAGACTGATATGGAATACGGCTACACCCTAGAACAAAGCAGCACTCTCTGGCACTGCTTTAAAAATAATAAACACTTGATTGAAGAATCTTTTCTAACACCTCACTTTACCTCTTCCTATCACTAACGTAGGCAAAGAGAATGACTAGAGTGGGAGGGAAGGGAGGAGCTATATATAAAGCTCTGCTGTGGTGCTCTTTGCCTCCTCCTGCTGACCAGGAGACGTAATCCCACAAGTAAGGATGAAATCCGTGGACTCATCGTGTCTTTAAAAAGAAAAGGGGCAACCGGATGTGGACTCCTTGCTAAGTGTGCTTAGAGGAATATGGCTACATCTCACTGATGTGGCCCAGCGTAGGCCGAAACGATTGTCTGGGGTTGCTGTGTTCCTTGTTCAGAGAGCAATTGTCTGGTATTTCGGCGCTTGACTGACCTTATTAAGCGGGATCAGACTTATATACTACAGGAAAGTTCTACTCTCTGAAAAGCATTACTGGGCTAAAAAGAAGCTGCACCCAGGTGGTAAATTGCCATAGGATAATCTAACGAGTTATTGAGCTGGTTGTTCGTTCCTGAGAGTGCGCTTCTCTCTGTGTGGGTTCTATATAGCTGTATTGCAGACGCTTTGTAAGTGTGTTTGGTCATGGCCACAATAATTAATGTAAATGCCACCATGTTTGTCAGTACCAATGTTTAGCAAGATGGCACAGATGAGGGCAACTCTACCTTTCCCTTGTATACAAAGGGACATGGGTAGCTCTACTCACATGCAGCCTTGTGTTCATATTGCTTATAGTCATTTAATATTTGTTGTTAAAAAAAACAAAAACTTGTAAATTAAAAATAAGATTATTGTTCCCTTAATGACATCCCTATATAAGCAGTTCCATATTATTAAGCTAGACAATTGCCTTATTGCCACTAACTATATTGATTCATCCTTTGTGATATCCATCCATACCTATTCCTTTAAAGCTCACTTTTAATTTCATAGCTTCTTCGCATGTAGCCCAAATAATTTCAGCGACTGGTGATTCGGTGTCTGTTCCAGCTTCAGCGGTACACGAAGATAATGCTCCCCCGATACCTGTAGATCACCATGCTGGATCTCCAACTGCCAGTTCTGGTAATGTGTTTTACCTAGTAATTTATCTCCTTGTATATGTGCACACTTACTAGCTGCTTTCACAGTTAATTTAAACGGTATGATTTGATTTTTATCTTCACACACATCAATAGTACAGTAGTTTATTCCTGCTATGGCTATTTTTAATTGCTGCAAATCAAAATATATTGTGTGTGTATGTATGTGTATATAATAAATAAATATGTATGTGTATATGTGTGTATATATATATATATATATATATATATATATATATATATATATATGTGTGTATATATATTTATATTTACTTTCTTTACTGATAGAAGCAGATCATTGCAAGGAGTGTGAGCACGAGGGTTCACACACCTTAAAAGAACGCCCTCCCGAAGAAGTGGCCGCACGCCTTGTTCAGCAGGAGAAGGCAGAGAGAGAAAAGATTGAATGTATGTAAAACTTTGTTTGATCTTATTTATCTATTTGCTTCTTCACCCTACAACATTCTGTATGCAGTTGATTTAATAGGGCATTGTATTTTTTTTTTTTCTCGCTCCCTATGTTTCATCAAAAAATTAAATAAAAATGTATTTTTTTTTTTTTTAGTCCTAAAAAAATGTTTTCAGATTTGGAGATGTGTCCCTCTTCACAAATAGAATTGTGGGTGCTTATCACTGAAGGCCATGATTATGGAGAGAAATCTCACAAAATCTTTGAGATTCTTTATTACGCATTAGGGTAATATAGGTGCCTCTCCTTCACACCCAGAACCCTGCATAACAAGATAAATGGCTCTCAAGATAAAATTTGTATTTTTTTTTTTTTTTTTTATGGACCTCACAGTACTGACAAGACTTCTTAGATAATCTCACCAGAGCAGAGAGCTTTAGATCGGTGCCCCTTAGCACCATATTAGCAACAAAAATAACTATTTAAATTCTTTTATTGTTCATGCCAGAATATTTCAATGCAGTTTTTTCTTATTGGCACATTTTTGAGTACAGTGTCCCTTTTAAATTAGGTTAGTGTGTCTTTGTTTGGTATCCTGTGATGTGTAAAATGTCCATGCGTACAAGGGCAATCTCTTACAGAACTTTTCGAAACCAGGGGTTTCCACAGTTTTTAAAAACATTTTTTTACATTTTCCCCTTTTTAAAGGGCCAGCAACACATTTCCACATGTTATTGATATAAAAAATATTAAATATATTGCTATACAAACAAAATTCCCAAATTATATGTATATATGTGTACACACGCACATACAAACTAATGCCACACAGAGATTAGGATTGTCAGAGAAGACATGCACATTATTTTTATTTTTTTAAAAATTTTTTGCACACAGTTGTCCACCCTGACACTGGCAGCACAAAAACATGTTAAATTCAGTGGACCATTTAATATATTTTTCTAACATTTGCTAAAGGGACACAAAGATCATAAACTTTCCATTAATAGACTAATTTAATTTATTGCAGTCTTTTAATAAAATGTTTTTAAAGTGTAAAAAAAAAAAGTACCCTTTGCCACCTGCCCATGTGTGGGTTAGCCTCTGTGACCTTTTGACACTGCTAGAAATTGCCAATCAATCTGTGTTTGCTTTTTGGGGCAGCAATGGGGATATTCTGACTTATGTACAGAGGGTTAAAGGTATTTTAGTGGTACCAGTCTATATTGACAGAGTATTATTTAATAATAATAAAATAATAGATTTATTTATTTTTAGTAACCATTCTGTTTCTTAGTTTTCATTTTAGCTCTATTTTTGTATTTTCCAAAAATATATTCTAACATATATTTATCTACAAAATTGTTTGGCTCTTTTCAAATTTCTAGCTGGTCTCTATTTTCTAAATCGTTGTCAGTCTTTCATTTCTGTTAGGTCTAAAATGAGCAAATAAAATAAGCAATCCGCTCTGGGTGCACAATTCTGATAATGTTGCATAGACAATAAAGGGACATGTACAGCTTATTAAAAATTACAGGGAGTACTTGAGGTCCAGGCTTTTGTAATTGTTTGCTTCTGTATGTATTGTGATAAATTTGTTTCTTGCTTCCTCTCACAGCTATTGCGGCAGTGCTGGAGGAGGCTCTTGGTAACACTGCCAGGGTTACCGTACAGGCCATAGCGTCCCAGGAGTCTGCTGTGCAAGCTGTTAATTTTCATGCACAGAAACTGAAAGAGGCTATGGATGACTCCCAGGTACAAAGCTGAGAAGTGATGCATTTATTCTTTTCTAAACTTGTCTTTTCCCTGTTGTTGAAACCATCTGCTCCTTAATGTATTGAGAAGTTGTATATCCACGTGCGTGTGTTTCTGAATGTCTTATTTGTTTGTAGATGTGTATGGTTGCCATCCTTTACAGTAAGCCTAACAATTGCTGATAACAGGATTTAATAGCAATTCTTTATTTCTAGATTACTTCAGAAAAAAAGTCCTTGCAGTGGCGCGAATTAGAAGATGCCTTAAAAGTTCGCAGCAAGGCTGTGGACGAGGCAGCTGATGCTCTTTTGAAAGCTAAGTTAGTATTTATAACAGTATATACTAACATCCATTAGTTTTTAGGGGCAAATCATATTCCATGAATTTTATAAGCTGTAACACCCAACATATGGTTATGAACAAGACCACTTTTAACTCGGCCTTGTTCACGAGTAAGGTGGCCGGGCCAGCTGGCTATATAAACAAGCTACTTTTTAAATTTCCCAAGATACCTAATCTTTTATTATTTTGTTTTAATGTTATGATTTTTTTTATATACAACACTTAAGACTTGTGGGGGGAGAGAAGATTTGTATTTACTCAGTAATGACGCGGTTCCTCACGGTTGCAAGTAAAAATCTTGCTTCTGTCACTCAGGGAGGAGATGGAGAGGCTGAAGAGTGTGATTGATAATTCCAAGAAGAACCTTATTGATGGAGCAAAACCACACATCATTTCAGCTGAGGAGAACCTGCATCGTATGATTGTCGACCTGGATAATGTGGTTAAAAAGGTGAATAGTTTAATTTTGTTCAGAATATGTTAATAATTAGGTCACTGCAGAGTTATTTAGTAAATACTATATGATGAAGTAAAACTAAACTTACATAATTCACATAAAGTGTACAATTTTAAACAACTTTTTTCTATTTACTTCTGTTTATCAAATTTGCTTCATTTTCTAGGTATCCTTTGTTGAAGAAGCAGCAATGCACTGCTGGGAGCTAGCAAAACACGTGGTACACCAATGACAAGAGGCATATGTGTAGCCATCAATCACCAGCACTAGTGCATTGCTGCTCCTGAGCCTGCTTAGGTATGCTTTCCAACAAAGGATATCTACAGAGCAAAAACAATTCAATTGTTTAGTAGGGCTGCAACTAACTATTATTTCTTTTTAAAGACACGATGAGTCCACGGATTTTATCCTTGTGGGATTACGCCTCCTGGTCAGCAGGAGGAGGCAAAGAGCACCACAGCAGAGCTGTTATATAGCTCCTCCCTTCCCTCCCACTTTTCATAATCTATTAATCGGGCCGATTTTTTTTCCTGCTTAATCGGATAAATAAAAAAATTCTATATTTAAAATAAAATCCACATATTGAGTGTTATAAATATAAACTTCAGACTGAAACTTTACATTAACACAACTGTTTGTCTGGTTGCAGAACACAATTTTAGAATCAAGCAAAAAAAAAAACCATAAACTGTTTCAAAAGAGGTAGACTATAACTATTTATAACATTATTTCTCTTGTAAGAGGTATCGAGTCCACGGATTCATCCATACTTGTGGGATATTCTCCTTCCTTACAGGAAGTGGCAAAGAGAGCACCCACAGCAGAGCTGTCTATATAGCTCCACCCCCCAGTCATTCGACCGAAGGCTAGGAAGAAAAACTCTAAGTACTAGGAAGGGTAAAGTGAGTGTGGTGACAAAAATCTAAACTTTTGAACATCCCTTTCAAAGGAAAGACCCTATTCGGGCCTGAACTGAAAGAGATTATTTCAGATATCACTGGAGGGAAAGGCCATGCCCTCCCTCAGGATAAAACAAATAAGATGAGGACCAAACAAAATAATTTTCTGAACTTCAAGGGTGGTCCCGCTTCCGCTTCCCCTGCTGCAAAGCAAGAGGGGAATTTTGCCCAATCCAAGTCGGTCTGGAAACCTAACCAGGCTTGGAACAAGGGTAAACAGGCCAAGAAGCCTGCAGCTGCCTCTAAGACAGCATGAAGGGGTAGCCCCCGATCCGGGACCGGATCTAGTAGGGGGCAGACTCTCTGTCTTCGCTCAGGCTTGGGCAAGAGATGTTCACGATTCCTGGGCTTTAGAAATTGTGTCCCAGGGATATCTTCTGGACTTCAAAGACTCCCCCCCCCCCAAGGGGGAGATTTCACATTTCTCAATTGTCTGCAAACCAGACAAAGAGAGAGGCTTTCTTACGCTGTGTAGAAGACCTACATACCATGGGATTGATCCGCCCAGTTCCAAAAGCGGAACAAGGGCTAGGGTTTTACCCAAACCTGTTTGTGGTTCCCAAAAAAGAGGGAACTTTCAGACCAATCTTGGATCTCAAAATTCTAAACAAATTCCTCAGAGTACCATCATTCAAGATGGAGACTATTCGGACTATTCTACCGTTGATCCAGGAGGGTCAATATATGACTACCGTGGACTTAAAGGATGCGTATCTACACATCCCTATTCACAGAGATCATCATCAATTCCTCAGATTCGCCTTTCTGGACAGGCATTACCAGTTCGTGGCCCTTCCCTTCGGGTTGGCCACAGCTCCCAGAATTTTCACAAAGGTGCTAGGGTCCCTTTTGGCGGTTCTAAGACCGCGGGGCATAGCAGTGGCGCCTTATCTAGACGACATCTTAATTCAGGCATCGACTTTCCAGCTAGCCAAGTCTCACACGGACATCGTGTTGGCTTTTCTGAGATCTCACGGGTGGAAGGTAAACAGAAAAAAGAGTTCTCTCTTCCCTCTCACAAGAGTTTCCTTCCTAGGGACTCTGATAGACTTGGTAGAAATGAAAATATTTCTGACGGAGATCAGAAAATCAAAACGCTTAACCACTTGCCGAGCTCTTCACTCCATTCCTCGGCCATCAGTGGCTCAGTGTATGGAGATAATCGGACTCATGGTAGCGGCAATGGACATAGTTCCTTTTGCCCGCCTACATCTCAGACCACTGCAACTATGCATGCTCAAACAGTGGAATGGGGATTATGCAGATTTATCTCCTCAACTGCATCTGGACCAGGAGACCAGAGATTCTCTTCTCTGGTGGTTGTCTCAGGACCATCTGTCTCAGGGAATGTGTTTCCGCAGGCCAGAGTGGCTCATAGTAACGACAGATGCCAGCCTGCTAAGCTAGGGTGCAGTCTGGAACTCCCTGAAAGCACAGGGCTTATGGTCTCGGGAGGAAACTCTCCTCCCGATAAACATTCTAGAACTGAGAGCGATATTCAATGCGCTTCAGGCGTGTCCTCAGCTAGCTGCGGCCAAATTAATCAGATATCAGTCGGACAACATCACGACTGTAGCTTATATCAATCATCAAGGAGGAACACAGAGTTCTCTAGCGATGATGGAGGTAACCAAAATAATCCGAAGGGCGGAGGATCACTCTTGCCATCTCTCAGCAATCCATATCCCAGGGGTAGAGAACTGGGAGGCGGATTTCCTAAGTCGTCAGACTTTTCATCTGGGAGAGTGGGAGCTCCATCCGGAGGTATTTGCCCAGCTGACTCAGCTATGGGGCACACCAGAATTGGATCTGATGGCGTCCCGTCAGAACGCCAAGCTTCCGTGTTACGGGTCCAGGTCCCGGGATCCCCAGGCGGTACTGATAGATGCTCTAGCAGTGCCCTGGTCCTTCAATCTGGCCTATGTATTTTACCGTTTCCTCTCCTCCCACGTCTGGTTGCCAGAATCAAGCAGGAGAGAGCTTCGGTGATTCTGATAGCACCTGCGTGGCCACGCAGGACTTGGTATGCAGACCTAGTGGACATGTCATCTGTTCCACTGTGGACTCTGCCAATGAGGCAGGACCTTCTAATCGAAGGTCCATTCCAGCATCCAAATCTAATTTCTCTGCGTCTGACTGCTTGGAGATTGAACGCTTGATTCTATCAAAGCGTGGTTTCTCTGAGTCGGTCATTGATACCCTGATTCAAGCTAGAAAGCCTGTCACCAGGAAAATCTATCATAAGATTTGGCGCAAATATCTTTATTGGTGTGAATCCAAGGGTTACTCATGGAGTAAGATTAGGATTCCTAGAATATTGTCCTTTATCCACGAAGGATTGGAGAAGGGATTGTCAGCTAGTTCCTTAAAAGGACAGATATCTGTTTGTCTATTCTTTTACACAAACGTCTGGCAAATGTCCCAGACGTTCAAGCGTTTAGTCAGGCCTTAGTCAGGATCAAGCCTGTATTTAAACCCGTTGCTCCGCCATGGAGCCTAAACTTAGTTCTTAAAGTTCTTCAAGGGGTTACGTTTGAACCTATGCATTCCATAGATATTAAGCTTCTATCTTGGAAAGTTTTGTTTTTAGTAGCTATCTCTTTGGCTCGAAGAGTTTCTGAGTTATCTGCTTTACAGTGTGACTCATCTTACCTTGTTTTCCATGCAGATAAGGTGGTTTTGCGTACCAAACCTGGATTCCTTCCTAAGGTTGTTTCTAATAGGAATATCAATCAGGAAATTGTTGTTCCTTCACTGTGTCCTAATCCTTCATAAAAGAAGGAACGTCTGTTGCACAATCTTGATGTGGTTCATGCTTTAAAGTTCTACTTACAAGCAACTAAAGATTTCCGTCAAACATTTTCATTGTTTGTTGTTTATTCTGGTAAGCGGAGAGGTCAAAAGGCTACGGCTACCTCTTTCTTTTTGGCTGAAAAGCATCATCCGTTTGGCTTATGAGACTGCTGGCAAGCAGCCTCCTGAAAGAATTACTGCTCATTCTACTAAAGCAGTGGCTTCCACATGGGCTTTTAAAAATGAGGCTTCTGTGGAACAGATTTGTAAGGCGGCGACTTGGTCTTCGCTTCATACTTTTTCCAAATTTTCCAAATTTGAAACTTTTGCTTCTTCGGAGGCTTTTTTTGGGAGAAAGGTTCTACAAGCAGTGGTGCCTTCCGTTTAAGGTACCTGTCTTGTCCCTCCCTTCATCCGTGTCCTAAAGCTTTGGTATTGGTATCCCACAAGTATGGATGAATCTGTGGACTCGATACATCTTACAAGAGAAAACATAATTTATGCTAACCTGATAAATTTATTTCTCTTGTGATGTATCGAGTCCACGGCCCGCCCTGTTTATTTAAGACAGGTAGTATATTTTTATTTAAAAAACTTCAGTCACCTCTGCACCCTATAGTTTCCCCTTTTTCTTCCTAGCCTTCGGTCGAATGACTGGGGGGTGGAGCTAAGGGAGGAGCTATATAGACAGATCTGCTGTGGGTGCTCTCTTTGCCACTTCCTGTAAGGAAGGAGAATATCCCACAAGTATGGATGAATCCGTGGACTCGATGCATAACAAGAGAAATAAATTTATCAGGTAAGCATCAATTATGTTTTTATTCACTCTTTCAGAAACTTTGCACTCAAATGCAAAGATGACAACATGACCACATGCTCCTGGCTGAGGCTGGCTCTCTTTTTGCAGCTATTTTGCCTGCAACAGTGAAGAGGCACTCAGATGGCGTTGAGGTGCCTGAGATGCATAAGTAGGGTTTTGCCAATATCACCAAGGTGGGATATTTATCTTTAAATGTCCACCAATGCAAAGGGGCCTCTTAAAGTAAGCCTGGACTTCATTCTAACATAAAATATCTTGAATATCTATATGCAATGGTAAATAACCAGCTATAGGGTAAGGAAAAAATATCTTGTCCGCTCTTAAAATAAGATAGAGATATATACTTATAGTGGTTGAATTTATAGATGTTGAATTTGGTATTTGATATTACAATTAATTAAAAAGATTAAAAAACAAACAAGAGAAGCCAAAAGCGCTAAGGACTAGATAATAACAGGACAAAGCCTTACACATGTATCTGTACAGTACATATAATCAGCAATAGCAAGCGATCTGTGATAATTGTGCAAACAGATAATAGTGCACGTCAATTCAAATAACTCCCATCAATCTAGGGCTAGGTGTAAATGCAAAGCATAGTCCCAATTTACCTGATTTTAATCCAAACAATCCAAATGATTACTCATATTATGTCTGGGTTGCACATAAGCCAGGAGTAGTTGTAAACGTATACTGTTCTGAAAAAGCGTACAGTAAATGTCTGTAGACGTCCTTTAGGCTAAGGGCATAACCATAAAACACAATACCATGTGCAGGAGCTCATTGGAGTGAAGCAGTTGGTGCTGTGCCCAGACCAACTAATTGCAAACCAACTAATCGCTTATGAGATTCGTTGATAACTATTTTCATAATCGATTATATTGATTAGTTGTTGCAGCTCTATTTGTTTAGTATCCTGTGATGTGTAAACATTCCATGTGTAAAAGGACAATCATTCACAGAACTTTTTTAAACCAGGGGTTTCCACAGTTTTTAAAATAGCATTTTGGATTATTTTTATCTTTTTGCTAGACCGAAACTTTTATTCTTTTTTCTATTCCAAACAACCAACTCTGCTTTCTAAAAAAAAAAAAATTCTTTGATTTAGATTGAGCACACAATTTTAACCCCTTGCACCAATAGGACGTGTATATATACGTCATGCGGTACATAGCCCAACCTTCAGGCATCCATCCATGGTCTGTATCGCTGTCTTTAACGATCATCCGTTTGTGCTGGTGGGAGGTTCAGGAGGGATTGTTGGTACAGCTGAGAGGAGTAGGGAGCGGGACTCTAAGTGACAGGAAAATTTTGAATCAGGGTGCGGGGCCCTACATAATGATCGGGGGAAGGGGGGTAACCCTACACTACGGAAAAATAAATGATAAAATGCAAAAAAAAAAAAAACACTATAGTCTGGGAATTGTCAGACAGCTGTTTAAAAGGGTAAGGGGGGATCCTATTCTGCAGAAATTAAAGGGATACCAAACCCCCAAAAAATTGCTTTCATGATTTAGATAGAGCATGCAATCTTAAAGGGACAGTCTAGTCAAAATTAAACTTTCATGATTCAGATAGGGAATGCAATTTTTTAATAAAACTTTCCAATTTACTTTTATCAAAATTGCTTTGTTCCCTTTGTATTATTTGTTGAAAGCTTAACTTAGCTGGGTTTATATGCTAATTTCTAAGCCCTTGAGGCTGCCCCTTATTTCAATGCATTTGGCAGTTTTTCACAGCTAGAGGGCGTAAGTTCATGTGTGCCATACAGATAACATTGTGACCACGCTTGTGGAGTTACAAATGAGAGGGCACTGATTGGCTAAATGCAAAGCTGTCAAAAGAACTGAATTGAGTGGGCAGTCTGCAATGGCTTAGATACAAGTTAATCATAGAGGTAAAAAGTGTATTAATATAACTGTGCTGGTTATGCAAAACTGGGGAATGGGTATTAAAGGGATTATCTATCTTTTAAAACAATAAAAATTCTGGTGTAGACTGTCCCTTTAAGCAAATTTCTAATTTACTCCTATTATCAATTTTTGTAGCCACCAATCAGCAAGTGCTACCCATGTGCTGAACCAAAAATGGACCTTACATTACTGCTTTTTCAAATAAAGATACCAAGAGAATGAAGAAAAATTGATAATAGGAGTAAATTAGAAAGTTGCTTAAAATTGCATGCTAGAGCAATCATGAAAGAAAAAAACTAAATTTAGTATTACTTTAAATTAATTTAAATTAATTTATCAAAAAAAAAAGTCATATTGGCAAGACTGTCTGCCGGTACTTAAAACTTTCATGATTCAGATAGGGCATGTCATTTTAAACATCTTTCCAATTTACTTTTATGACCAATTTTGCTTTGTTCTCTTGGTATTCTTAGTTGAAAGCTAAACCTAGGAGGTTCATATGCTAATTTATTAGACCTTGAAGGCTGCCTCTAATCTGAATGCATTTTGACAGTTTTTTACCACTAGAGGGCGTTCATGTGTTTCATATAGATAATATTGAGCTCACGCACGTGAATTTAACGAGGAGTGAGCACTGATTGGCTAAAATGCAAGTCTGTCCAAAGAACTGGATAAGGGGGCAGTCTACATAGGTAAAGCGTGTATTATAACTGTTGGTTATACAAAACTGGGGAATGTGTAATAAAGGGATTATCTATCTTTTTAAACACCAAAAATTCTGGTGTTGACTGTCCCTTGGTGGTCAGGAGTGGAGAGAGTTTGGGAGGGATCAGGGAGGTCGGAAGTGGCAGGGTAATGTCTATGTTAAAATACTATTGCTCTTACCTGCTAACTAACCCCTTCACTACTGGGAATTTCAGAAGTGTGATGCACAGCTGAAATCAGTGGCCTTCTAATTGCTAAAAACGAATTGCAAAGCCATGCATGTCAGCTATTTCTGAACAAAAGGGACCCCAGATAACTTTTTACAACCACTTGTCTTATGACTGCAGTACAACAATATTAGATATTGAGTCCAAATTATACAAAATGAAACAGTCTTACTTTTAGAATGATATTTGAACAATATAGCAATCTTGTAATTCACCCCAGCCGGGCTTTTAGTGAGTTTTTTTTTTTTTAACAGTTTGTGTCATTTGGGTGATTTAGGATAACCTAAAATTCATTTTTATTTTTTTTAACAAATGTCTCTTGCTAGTTTTATATGGCTAACACTTTACTACCCTTAAAGGGACAGTCAACACCAGAATTTTTTGTTGTTTAAAAATAAAGATTTCCCCAGTTTTACATAACAAACACTTTTATAGAAATACATTTTTTACTTCTGTGATTGCCTTGTATCTAAGCCTCTGCAAACTGCCCCTTATTTCAGTTCTTTTGACAGACTTGCATTTTAGCCAATCAGTGCTCACTCCAGGGTAACTTCACATGTATGAGCTCAGTGTTATCTATATGAAACACATGAACTAATGCCCTCTAGTGGTCAAAAAGATTAGAGGCAGTCTTCAAGGTCTAATAAATTAGCATATGAACCTCCTAGAATTTGCTTTCAACTAAGAATACCAAGAGAACAAAGCCAAATTGGTGATAAAAGTAAATTGGTAAGTTGTTTAAAACTACATTCCCTATTTAAATCATGAAAGTTTTTTTTTTTGGACTTGACTGTCCCTTTAACTTGAGTAAAATGAAGGCACAACGCTTTTTATTTTACTACAACTTTTTTTTATCTATGTAAAAGTGAATTTCCTGCTTTTGTTTTGAAGGTGCAAGCTGCTCAGTCAGAAGCTAAGATAGTCGCCCAGTATAATGAGTTGGTTGCTGTAGCTCGGGACGAATTTCAGCGTGAACTTGACAGTATTACCCCAGAAGTACACCTTGGCTGGAAGGGATTAAGTAAGTTGAACCCTTATATTTCAGATTTCTCAAATGCTAATGTTGCACAGTGTTAATGGTCAGCTCTAGAATTCATCCTGGTCCATAATGTGCTAGCTGCGACATTGTCCCAGGCCACCATATTGAGGTTTCCATTTGACCCTTGCAATGTTGTCTTTGCCAAGGAGGCAAACTCCCATTAACCATTTGGGTGCCACTGCCAGCATTGGCGTTAACGAATTGCAAAGCCCAATCCATAACCAAAGTGTCGCCACTCGCCATTTTTTTGATGGGTGACCGACAACATTAAAGATTAGTAATATAATGAGAGAAAAGATGTTAAAGCTAAAACTCACATTTATGCGTGCTGAGTTATAAATCTCTTTAAATGTGCATGTGTTTCTAATCATACAGCAAAATGCATTTACTTTGTATTGTACCATGCACAAGTACAGACAAACAAGTGTCTGCTTTTGTCATTGTTAATATAAAAGAGATTTCTATCAGAAATGAACAATTACATTAATATACGACTGTTGTGGCATTTGTATTGTATTTTTTTTAGGGGGGAAGCAATTTTCATTCTGCTCTAAAGTGCAATTGATGCAGTATTTTGTTTTTTTTTTAAATTCCACCATTCGTAGATAGATGGTTTCTTTTAAAACTTTTAAAGTCAAATGTAATTACCAAAATGCATATACAAAAATGAGTATAACCCTGTGTAACACATATATATATATATATATATATATATATATATATATATATATATATATATATATGTATATATATATTTATATGTATAAATGTGTGTGTGTGTGTATATATGTATATATGTGTGTATGTGTGTGTGTGTATGTATGTATATATATGTATATATATGTGTGTATATATATATATATATATATATATATATATATATATATATATATATATATATATATATATATATATATACTGTGTGTATGTATGTGTGTGTATGTATATGTATATATATATGTATATGTGTGTGTATATATATATATATATATATATATATATATATTATAATATATCACTTAAATGTCAAATGATTGTATCGAAAGTTGATAAGTAGAGTATTTCCTCTTATGAACAAAAACAAATACTTTAGAAAGAATATATTGTAAAATACAGGCCCCAAAGTAGAAACTGTTCCTACAGTGGGTCCTGTATTTTTAGTATAGTAAATCTAAACTGTTAGTTTTTAAATTTGCAAAAGAGCAAATATCCTACTGTTTAACTTTTTTGAATCATTTGACATTTAAAGGGACAGTCTAGTCAAAATTAAACCCTATCATGATTTAGATAGGGACATGCAATTTACTTTTTTCATCAAATTTGCTTTGTTCTCTTGATATTGTTTGTTGATAGATAAAACTAGGTAAGCTCAAACGGATTTCTAAGCCCTTGAAGTCCGCCTCTTATCTCAGTGCATTTTGACTGTTTTTAATAGCTAGACAATGCTAGTTCATGTGTGCCATATAGATAACATTGTGCTCACTCCCCTGAAGATAGTTAAGTCAACACTGACTAAAATGCAAGTCTGTGAAAATAACTGAGATAAGGGGGCAGTCTGCAGAGGCTTAGATACAAGGTTATCACAGAGGTAAAAAGTGTTGGTTGTGCAAAACTGGGGAATGGGTAATAAAGGGATTATCTTTTTTTTTTTTTAAACAATAAACATTTTTTTAAGTAGACTGTCCCTTTATAGTTATATTGCACAGTGGTGTACTTCTGTTCTATAATGGTCTCTGTGTGATCTGTATGGGGGGGGGACCTTATTAAACTTGGGCTTTAAGATACTTGTGTCTACTGTGTTAGGAGGGAATAATAAAAACAAAAAAAATAATAATTTCTTCTGTTATGTGTGATCAGTCCACGGGTCATCATTACTTCTGGGATATAACTCCTCCCCAACAGGAAATGCAAGAGGATTCACCCAGCAGAGCTGCATATAGCTCCTCCCCTCTACGTCAGTCCCAGTCATTCTCTTGCACCCAACGACTAGATAGGATGTGTGAGAGGACTATGGTGATTATACTTAGTTTTTATGACTTCAATCAAAAGTTTGTTATTTTAAAATAGCACCGGAGCGTGTTATTACTTCTCTGGCAGAGTTTGAGGAAGAATCTGTCAGAGTTTTTTACTATGATTTTAACCGGAGTAGTTAAGATCATATTGCTGTTCTCGGCCATCTGAGGGAGGTAAAGGCTTCAGATCAGGGGACAGCGGGCAGATGAATCTGCATTGAGGTATGTAGCAGTTTTTATTTTCTGAATGGAATTGATGAGAAAATCCTGCCATACCGTTAAAATGACATGTATGTATACACTTCAGTATTCTGGGGATGGTATTTCACCGGAACTACTCTGTTAAAGGTCACTAATCCTTTTTAATAACTATTTATCATGTTAAACGTTTTTGCTGGAATGTAGAATCGTTTACATTGCTGAGGTACTGTGTGAATAAATATTTGGGCATTATTTTCCACTTGGCAGTTTTTTTGCTTTAATTGTGACAGTTTCGTTTCTCTTCACTGCTGTGTGGGAGAGGGAGGGGCCGTTTTTGGCGCTCTTTGCTACGCATCAAAAAATACCAGTCAGTTACTTTTATATTTCCTGCATGATCCGGTTCATCTCTGATAGATCTCAGGGGTCTTCAAACTTCTTTGAAGGGAGGTAAATTCTCTCAGCAGAGCTGTGAGAATTCTTATAGTGACTGTGAATAAAAACGTTGCTTTGTATTTTTTATGTCAAATTTAATTATTGTTATTTTACTAATGGGAACAAACCTTTGCTAAAAGTTTTGTTGTTTTAAAGTTTGATGCTATAACTGTTTTTTCAGTTCATTATTTCAACTGTCATTTAATCGTTAGTACCTCTTTGAGGCACAGTACGTTTTTTGCTAAAAAAGATTATAACCAAGTTGTAAGTTTTTTGCTAGTGTGTTAAACATGTCTGACTCAGAGGAAGATATCTGTGTCATTTGTTCCAATGCCAAGGTGGAGCCCAATAGAAATTTATGTACTAACTGTATTGATGCTACTTTAAATAAAAGTCAATCTGTACAATGTGAACAAATTTCACCAAACAGCGAGGGGAGAGTTATGCCGACTAACTCGCCTCACGCGGCAGTACCTGCATCTCCCGCCCGGGAGGTGCGTGATATTTTGGCGCCTAGTACATCTGGGCGGCCATTACAGATAACATTACAAGATATGGCTACTGTTATGACTGAAGTTTTGTCTAAATTACCAGAACTAAGAGGCAAGCGTGATCACTCTGGGGTGAGAACAGAGTGCGCTGACAATGCTAGGGCCATGTCTGATACTGCGTCACAGCTCGCAGAGCATGAGGACGGAGAGCTTCATTCTGTGGGTGACGGTTCTGATCCAAACAGATTGGACTCAGATATTTCAAATTTTAAATTTAAATTGGAGAACCTCCGTGTATTACTAGGGGAGGTCTTAGCAGCTCTCAACGATTGTAACACCGTTGCAATACCAGAGAAACTGTGTAGGTTGGATAAATACTTTGCGGTACCGGCGAGTACTGACGTTTTTCCTATACCTAAGAGACTAACTGAAATTGTTACTAAGGAGTGGGATAGACCCGGTGTGCCGTTCTCACCCCCTCCAATATTTAGAAAGATGTTTCCAATAGACGCCACCACTCGGGACTTATGGCAAACGGTCCCCAAGGTGGAGGGAGCAGTTTCTACTTTAGCTAAGCGTACCACTATCCCGGTGGAGGATAGCTGTGCTTTCTCAGATCCAATGGATAAAAAATTAGAGGGTTACCTTAAGAAAATGTTTGTTCAACAAGGTTTTATATTACAACCCCTTGCATGTATCGCGCCGATTACGGCTGCGGCAGCATTTTGGATTGAGTCGCTTGAAGAGAACCTTAGTTCATCTACACTAGACGACATTACGGACAGGCTTAGAGTCCTTAAACTAGCTAATTCCTTCATTTCGGAGGCCGTAGTACATTTAACCAAACTTACGGCTAAGAACTCAGGATTCGCCATACAGGCACGTAGGGCGCTGTGGCTAAAATCCTGGTCAGCCGATGTTACTTCTAAGTCCAAATTACTTAATATACCTTTCAAGGGGCAGTCTTTATTTGGGCCCGGTTTGAAAGAGATTATCGCTGACATTACAGGAGGTAAGGGCCACGCCCTACCTCAAGACAAAGCCAAAGCTAAGGCTAGACAGTCTAATTTTCGTCCCTTTCGGAACTTCAAAACAGGAGCAGCATCAACCTCCACTGCACCAAAACAGGAAGGAGCTGTTGCTCGTTACAGGCAAGGCTGGAAGCCTAACCAGTCCTGGAACAAGAGCAAGCAGGCCAGGAAACCTGCTGCTGCCCCAAAGACAGCATGAACCGAGAGCCCCCGATCCGGGACCGGATCTAGTGGGGGGCAGACTCTCTCTCTTCGCCCAGGCCTGGGCAAGAGATGTTCAGGATCCCTGGGCACTAGAGATCATATCTCAGGGATACCTTCTAGACTTCAAATTATCTCCCCCAAGAGGGAGATTTCATCTGTCAAGGTTGTCAATAAACCAGATAAAGAAAGAAGCGTTTCTACGCTGCGTACAAGTTCTGTTAATAATGGGAGTGATCCATCCGGTTCCGCGGTCGGAACAAGGACAAGGGTTCTACTCAAACCTGTTTGTGGTTCCCAAAAAAGAGGGAACTTTCAGGCCAATCTTAGATTTAAAGATTCTAAACAAATTCCTAAGAGTTCCATCGTTCAAAATGGAAACTATTCGGACAATCTTACCCATGATCCAAGAGGGTCAGTACATGACCACAGTGGATTTAAAGGATGCTTACCTTCACATACCGATCCACAAAGATCATCACCGGTATCTAAGGTTTGCCTTCTTAGACAGGCACTACCAGTTTGTAGCTCTTCCATTCGGATTGGCTACGGCTCCAAGAATCTTCACAAAGGTTCTGGGTGCCCTTCTGGCGGTACTAAGACCGCGAGGGATTTCGGTAGCTCCATACCTAGACGACATTCTAATACAAGCTTCAAGCTTTCAAACTGCCAAGTCTCATACAGAGTTAGTTCTGGCATTTCTAAGGTCGCATGGATGGAAAGTGAACGAAAAGAAGAGTTCTCTTTTTCCTCTCACAAGAGTTCCATTCTTGGGGACTCTTATAGATTCTGTAGAAATGAAGATTTACCTGACAGAGGACAGGTTAACAAAGCTTCAAAATGCATGCCGTGTCCTTCATTCCATTCAACACCCGTCAGTAGCTCAATGCATGGAGGTGATCGGCTTAATGGTAGCGGCAATGGACATAGTACCTTTTGCACGCCTACACCTCAGACCTCTGCAATTATGCATGCTAAGTCAGTGGAATGGGGATTACTCAGATTTGTCCCCTACTCTGAATCTGAATCAAGAGACCAGAAATTCTCTTCTATGGTGGCTTCATCGGCCACACCTGTCCAGGGGGATGCCATTCAGCAGGCCAGACTGGACAATTGTAACAACAGACGCCAGCCTACTAGGTTGGGGCGCTGTCTGGAATTCTCTGAAGGCTCAGGGACTATGGAATCAGGAGGAGAGTCTCCTTCCAATAAACATTCTGGAATTGAGGGCAGTTCTCAATGCCCTTCTAGCTTGGCCCCAATTAACAACTCGGGGGTTCATCAGGTTTCAGTCGGACAACATCACGACTGTAGCTTACATCAACCATCAGGGAGGGACAAGAAGCTCCCTAGCAATGGTGGAAGTATCAAAGATAATTCGCTGGGCAGAGTCTCACTCTTGCCACCTGTCAGCAATCCACATCCCGGGAGTGGAGAACTGGGAGGCGGATTTCTTGAGTCGCCAGACTTTTCATCCGGGGGAGTGGGAACTTCATCCGGAGGTCTTTGCCCAAATACTTCGACGTTGGGGCAAACCAGAGATAGATCTCATGGCGTCTCGCCAGAACGCCAAACTTCCTCGCTACGGGTCCAGATCCAGGGATCCGGGAGCGGTTCTGATAGATGCTTTGACAGCACCTTGGAACTTCGGGATGGCTTATGTGTTTCCACCCTTTCCGCTGCTTCCTCGATTGATTGCCAAAATCAAGCAGGAGAGAGCATCAGTGATTCTAATAGCGCCTGCATGGCCACGCAGGACTTGGTATGCAGATCTAGTGGACATGTCTTCCTGTCCGCCTTGGTCTCTACCTCTAAGACAGGACCTTCTGATACAGGGTCCATTCAAACATCAAAATCTAACTTCTCTGAAGCTGACTGCTTGGAAATTGAACGTTTGATTTTATCAAAACGTGGTTTTTCTGAGTCGGTTATTGATACCCTGATACAGGCTAGGAAGCCTGTTACCAGAAAGATTTACCATAAAATATGGCGTAAATACCTATACTGGTGCGAATCCAAACATTACTCCTGGAGTAAGGTTAGGATCTCTAGGATATTGTCTTTTCTACAAGAAGGGTTAGAAAAGGGTTTATCAGCTAGTTCATTAAAGGGACAGATTTCAGCTCTGTCCATCTTGTTACACAGGCGTCTGTCAGAAAATCCAGACGTCCAGGCTTTTTGTCAGGCTTTAGCTAGGATCAAGCCTGTGTTTAAAGCTGTTGCTCCGCCATGGAGTTTAAACTTAGTTCTTAACGTTTTACAGGGTGTTCCATTTGAACCCCTTCATTCCATTGATATAAAATTGTTATCTTGGAAAGTTCTGTTTTTAATGGCTATTTCCTCGGCTCGAAGAGTCTCTGAGTTATCAGCCTTACATTGTGATTCTCCTTATCTGATTTTTCACTCAGACAAGGTAGTTCTGCGTACTAAACCTGGGTTCTTACCTAAGGTGGTCACTAACAGGAATATCAATCAAGAGATTGTTGTTCCATCCTTGTGTCCAAATCCTTCTTCAAAGAAGGAACGTCTTCTACACAATCTGGATGTAGTTCGTGCCCTCAAGTTCTACTTGCAGGCAACTAAAGATTTTCGCCAAACTTCTTCCCTGTTTGTCGTTTATTCTGGACAGAGGAGAGGTCAAAAAGCTTCTGCTACCTCTCTCTCTTTTTGGCTTCGTAGCATAATACGTTTAGCCTATGAGACTGCTGGTCAGCAGCCTCCTGAAAGAATTACAGCTCACTCCACTAGAGCTGTGGCTTCCACTTGGGCCTTTAAGAATGAGGCCTCTGTTGAACAGATTTGCAAGGCTGCAACTTGGTCTTCGCTTCATACTTTTTCCAAATTTTACAAATTTGACACTTTTGCTTCTTCGGAGGCTATTTTTGGGAGAAAGGTTCTTCAGGCAGTGGTTCCTTCTATATAATGAGCCTGCCTATCCCTCCCGTCATCCGTGTACTTTTGCTTTGGTATTGGTATCCCAGAAGTAATGATGACCCGTGGACTGATCACACATAACAGAAGAAAACATAATTTATGCTTACCTGATAAATTCCTTTCTTCTGTTGTGTGATCAGTCCACGGCCCGCCCTGTTTTAAGGCAGGTAAATATCTTTTAAATTATACTCCAGTCACCACTTCACCCTTGGTTACTCCTTTCTCGTTGATTCTTGGTCGAATGACTGGGACTGACGTAGAGGGGAGGAGCTATATGCAGCTCTGCTGGGTGAATCCTCTTGCATTTCCTGTTGGGGAGGAGTTATATCCCAGAAGTAATGATGACCCGTGGACTGATCACACAACAGAAGAAAGGAATTTATCAGGTAAGCATAAATTATGTTTTTTAATTAGAAGCAGAATATTGGTGAAAGTATTTATAATACCAAAGTATTTTTCTTTCTAATGACACGGTGGGTCCACGGATCATCTAATTACTATTGGGAATATCATTCCTGCCCAGCAGGAGGCGGCAAAGAGCACCACATGAAAGCTGTTAAATATCACCTCCCTTCCCTCCAACCCCAGTCATTCTCTTTGCCTACGTTAGAGCAAGGAAGTGGTAAAGTTAGGTGTTGGGAAAAGATTCTTCAAGAAAGATTTTATTATTTTTCAAGGAGTGCAAGATTTATCTGCTTTGTCCTAGGGTGTAGCCATAGTCCATATCAGTCTCTTCAGTAGAGCAGTGGTGGCTTTCAAGCAATGGGAACTTGTGTGTACAATCCTCACTGCGCCTCCCATGTATTTAATGCTGCCCTATTCGTGCAAGCCTGAGTAAGATTACTCAGCCTTTGTTTTTATCCACAGGTACATGTGAGGGAACTGGCCTTCTCAAACCTAGTGAGCTGCCGTGCTGCCTGGCAGAAATCTAAAGGTAAGTGCTAACTTTATTTTTTCTGGGACACATTGCAGAAAATAAAAGGATGGCACTTTACAATATGATTGTTGGACAAGAGACATTCACCTATTGCTTGGGGGATCATTTTATTATGGGCAGCAATAGCAGGCATTGGGGACGAGGAGATATGGCTCAGAGGTGGTGTATTTATTATTACTTTACTCCCTGCGGCTTTGGTAATACTTTTAGCCGATCAGGAGGTTATCATTGTAACGCCCACGATGGGCAGGACTAGCGTCACAAACACTAGCTGAATAACGGTTACCGGTCTTCACTTTCAGATAGATAGCTGTTGAGTCCGGATTTTCTAGCAGGATAATCACTCCGTTTTCAGGCAGACAGGTAAGCACCTCAGCAAAGCTAAGCTGAGGTGTAGAGGTTGTCCAGAGTGGTTTTTGTGCTACCTTATATTTTTATTGCTGAAAAATAAAGCAGTTTCGCTTTAAAATTTAAAGGAACAGTAACGTTTTTTTGTGGGGTATTTTCTAAATAAAATCAGTTTTGCTTATCTATTTATCCTGTTTATTGGTGTATAAATATGGACCAAGAGGCCCTGCAAGATTTTACATGTACTTTATGTTTTAATGCTAATGTGGAACCACCAATCCCTTTCTATTCCTCATGTATTGAGAGAACTTTACATTACAGGGATAGACTTTTTCCTGAGCCAACATTGTCTAAGGCGAATGCTGTTCAGGAGTCTTCTGATAATGTTCAAGATATGCCGCAGCTTTTTCCTCAAGCGTCCCAAAATTTATCGTCCATACAGCCAGTGCCCCGCGCTTCCTCTATTACTCCTTCTGGAGTTGCCTTGCAAGACATCGCTTCCCTAATGTCTTCAGCAGTATCTGATGCGTTCTGCTTTTCCCATGTTGCAGGGAGAGCACAAGAGGAAATGTAAGGTTGTTGACACAGTAGTGGCTATTCCGAATGCCCCTTCCCAGAAATCTGAGGAGGAAGCTACTTCTGTAGCATCTGAGGGTGAAATCTCAGACTCAGACGTGTAATTCCTTACGGAAGTTGTTTCCTTCAGGTTTAAGCTCTAACACCTCAGTTTGTTACTTAAGGAGGTTTTAGCTACCCTGGACGACTCTGACACTACTGTCGTAGTCAATCCTAAGAAGTCTAGTAAACTAAACAAGTATTTTGATATACCTTCCATGGTGGAGGTTTTTCCTGTACCAGATCGAGCTACAGAGAGTATTGCTAGGGAATGGGAGAGACCGGCATCCTTTTTTCTCCATCCCCCTATATTTAAGAAGATGTTTCCTATAGCAGACTCTATCAAGGAGTCTTGGCAGACGGTACCCAAGGTGGAAGGGGCAATTTCCACGCTAGCTAATAGGACCAGTATTCCCATAGAAGATAGTTGTTCCTTCAAGGATCCTATGGACAATAAATTAGAGGGGTTACTCAAGAAAATGTATGTACACCAGGGTTTACAATGACAACTGGTGGTGTGTATTGCTACAGTCACTAGTGCGGCAGCATATTGGTTTGATGCGTTGTCTGATTCTATTCGGACAGACACTCCCCTTGAAGAGATCCAGGATAGGATCAAGGCCCTAAAGTTGGCCAATTCTTTTATTACGGATGCCTCCCTACAGGTTATTAAACTAGGAGCAAAAATTTCTGATTTTGCCGTATTGGCTCGCAGAGCATTATGGATGAAGTTCTGGTCTCCGGATGTGTCGTCTAAGCTTTTGGTGATCCCTTACAAGGGAAAGACCTTGTTTTGGCCGGGTCTGGCTGAGATAATTTCCGACATTACGCGAGGAAAAGGTAATTTCCTCCCTCAGGATAGGAGGAATAAGCAGAAGGGACATCAGAGTAATTTTCGTTCCTTTCAAAACTTCAAGGGAAAGCCTTCCTCTCCCTCTACAAAACAAGAACAGTCCAAGCCTTCCTGGAGGTCCAACCAGTCATGGAACAAGGGAAAGCAAGCTAAGAAGCCAGCCAATGACTCAAAGTCAGCATGAAGGGTCTGCCCCCGATCCGGGACCGGATCTTGTGTGGGGTAGACTATCCTTCTTCGCTCAGGCTTGGGTTTGGGATGTTCAGGATCCCTGGGCGGTGGACATCGTGTCCCAGGGATACAAACTAGAGTTCAAAACTGTTACTCCCAGGGGCAGGTTTCTTCTCTCAAGATTATCTGTAGACCAAATAAAAAGAGAGGCGTTCTTACACTGTGTTCAAGATATTTCCCACCTTGGGAGTAATAGTGCCTGTTCCAATGCAGGATCAGGGTTTGGGATTTTACTCCAAACTCTTCGTGGTTCCCAAAAAAGAGGGAACCTTCAGACCAATTTTAGATCTCAAAAGTCTAAACAAATTCCTCAGAGTGCTATCCTTCAAGATGGAAACTATTCGTTCCATTCTTCCCTTGGTTCAAGAGGGTCAATTTATGACAACGGTAGATTTAAAGGACGCGTACCTGCATGTTCCCATCCATAGGGACCATCACAAGTTTCTGAAGTTTACATTTTTAGACAAACTTCCAGTTTGTGGCTCTTCCATTCGGCCTTGCCACCGCTCCCAGAATTTTCTCAAAGTTCTGGGATCCCTGTTGGCGGTGCTCCGATTGCGGGTCATTGCAGTGGTGCCTTATCTGGACGACATTCTATTTCAGGCACCATCCTTTCAACAAGCAAAATCCCACACGGAAATGTTATCTTTCCTGCGATCTCACGGATGGAAGGTGAATTTGGAAAAGAGTTCCTTAGTTCCAACTACAAGGGTAATTTTCAAAGATTTTCGATTCCTTTCTAGCGCTTCAGTCCTCTCCTCGGCCATCAGTGGCTCAATGCATGGAGGTAATCGGTCTGATGGTAGCAGCCATGGAAATCATCCCGTTTGCCCGTTTCCACCTCAGACCTCTGCAGTTATGCATGCTCAGGCAGTGGAACGGAGATTATGCGGATCTGTCTCCATGAATACATCTGGAGCAGGAGACAAGGGATTCTCTTCATTGGTGGTTGTCTCAGGAACATCTCTCCTAGGGAAACTGCTTCCGCAGACCCACCTTGGTGATTGTGACAACGGACGCCAGCCTACTGGGATGGGGAGCAGTCTGGGGCTCTCTGAAGGCTCAGGGGACATGAACTCAGTCGGAGTCTGTTTTACCCATAAACATTCTGGAGCTGAGGGCAATCTTCAATGCTCTTCTGGCCTGGCCTCAGTTAGCCTCGGTCCGGTTTATCAGGTTCCAGTCGGACAACATAACTTCAGTGGCTTACATCAACCATCAGGGGGAACTCGGAGTTCCTTGGCCATGGCAGAGGTAGCCAAGATAAATTCAGTTGGTGGAGTTCCACAACTGCTATCCGCGATCCACAGCCCAGTAGTGGACAACCGGGAGGCTGATTTTCTGAGCAGACGGACATTTCACCTGGGGAAGTGGAACTCCATCCGGAATTGTTTTCCAGCCTAAATCTCAAGTGGGGTCAGCCAGAATTGAATCTCATGGCATCTTGGCAGAATGCCAAGCTTCCAAGGGTGGGTCAAGGATCCCCAGGCTGTACTGATAGACGCTCTGGCGGTACCTTGGAATTTCAGCCTCGCATACCTATTTCCCCTGTTCACTCTCCACCCCCGAGTCATTGCTCAAATCAAACAGGAGAGAGGGTGTCCGTGATCCTCATAACACCGGCGTGGCCTCGCAGGATCTGGTATGCAGACCTGGTGGAGATGTCATCTCTTCCACCTTGGAGGCTTCCGTTGAGAAAGGACCTACTTCAAGGGCCCTTCCTTCATCCAAATTTAGTTTCTCTGAAGCGGACTGCTTGGAGATTGAACGCTTAATTTTATCTAAGCGTGGATTTTCAGAGTCGGTCATTGAGATCATGATTCAGGCTCGTAAGCCTGTGATTAGAAAGATTTACCATAAGATATGGTGTAAATATCTGCATTGGTGTGAATCCGAAGGCTACTCTTGGAGTAGAGTTCAGATTCCTAGAATTTTGTCTTTTCTCCAAGAGGGTTTGGAGAAGGGTTTATCGGCAAGTTCCCTAAAGGGTCAAATATCTGCCTTATCTATTTTGAGCATCAGAAATAAAGGGAGATGAGTCCCAGGTGAATAAATAAAATCAGTTATTTATTAGATTCCTTTAAAAATATTTTCGTGAGACGCAGCTCACACGGTTCAACATCAGCCAAGGAAGGAGTGAAAGATGAGCATAGCACCAATGGCTTACATGTTTCGGCTAAACGCTATGATTACGGCGTTTCACGAAAATATTTTTAAAGGAATCTAATAAAGAACTGATTTTATTTATTCACCTGGGACTCATCTACCTTTATTTCTGATGCTCATACACCAGCGTATGAGTCCCAGCCACTATCTCCTCTCTTGCTGCCGGACCGGGTGAAGACGTGGATCCGTTATACACCCCCCCCCCCCCCACGTCACGCGGTGACGTTTACAGAGCTGCAGATCGGGTTTTGCTTAGAGGCGGAAGCAAGAGAAGTCGGCAGACACGCTGCCATCGGATATTGTTCCGTCTACAAACAGGACTTTCTTCCTTCAGTGCTTAAGGTACACCTCTTATTTGGCTCATGATTATACTGTTATCTGGGGGGGTGTATTGTTGACCAAGTCCCGGTGCCAGGTTTGGCTTTACTACTCACACGAACTTTAAGGTTAACCATTTCTCTTTGCTTATCTATTTTGAAACATAAACGTCTGGCGGATTTACCAGACGTGCAATCGTTCTGTCAGGCCTTGGTCAGAATCAGGCCTGTGTTTAAATCGGTTACTCCTCCTTGGAGTCTTAATCTAGTTCTTAAAGTTCTTCAACAGGCTCCGTTTGAGCCTATGCATTCCTTAGATATTAAGTTATCTTGGAAAGTGTTGTTTCTTCTTTTACGTACAAAATTAGGATTTGTCCCTAAAGTAGTTTCTGACCGGAACATTAATCAGGAGATTATTGTTCCTTCCTTGTGTCCTAATCCTCCTTCTCAGAAGGAACAGCTTCTGCACAATCTGGATGTGGTTCGTGCACTAAAATTCTATTTACAGACGACTAAGGATTTTTGTTAGTCTTCTGCTCTGTTTGTGGTATTCTCGGGGAAACGTAAGGGACAGAAAGCTACGGCTACTTCTTTCTTTGTGGCTGAAGAGTATTATTCGCTTTGCCTATGTAACTGCTGGACAGCAGCCTCCTGAGAGAGTTACGGCTCATTATACAAGGGCTGTTTTCTCTTCCTGGGCATTCAGAAATGAAGCTTCTGTGGAACAGATTTGCAAGGCTACAACTTGGTCCTCTCTTCACACTTTTTCAAAATTCTACAAATTTGACACTTTTGCCTCGGCTGAGGCCGCTTTTGGGAGAAAAGTTCTTCAAGCAGTGGTGCCTTCCGTTTAGGCTCCCTGTCTTGTCCCTCCCTTATCATCTGTGTACTCTAGCTTGGGTATTGATTCCCAATAGTAATTAGATGATCCGTGAACTCATCGTGTCATTAGAAAGAAAACAAAATTTTTGCTTACGTACCTGATAAATTTATTTCTTGACACAATGAGTGCACGGCCCGTCCTGTCCTTTAGACAGGTTGTTGGTATGTTATAAACTTCAGACACCTCTGCACCTTTGTTGCTTCCTTTCTCTCCTTTACTTCGGTCGAATGACTGGGGTTGGAGGGAAGGGAGGTGATATTTAACAGCTTTGCTGTGGTGCTCTTTGCCGCCTCCTACTGGGCAGGAGTGATATTCCCAATAGTAATTAGATGATCCGTGGACTCTTTGTGTCAAGAAAGAAATACATTTATCAGATAAGCATAAATTTTGTTTTAACACATGTACTTCTTTACATTTCCCTCTAGTTTTCCTTTATACATTTACTAGACTCTTTGTTGTGGTTTGCGTGCGTTTTACCTGCTAGTCTGCATGTGGAAAGTCCTATTGATCTATGACTTGCATTAACCTCTCTAAACCTTCCTTTTTCTGTTTCAGAGATTTCCGATGTAGGTGAGTTGTTACAGTTCCTGCTTTTCACCAGTTAATTAAGTAGTTGTCAAACACTCCCTAGTAGGCAGGCTTTGTATCCCACAGTGCACTGTACATATCTTACTAACTGCATGTCACTTGTGTTATGTATGCTGTATAAGTCACCTGTTTAACGTTGACAAGTGGACTGTAGCCACTGAAATGTAATTGGTTAGTAATTATGTTTAAAAAGATGGTTTTACTACTGTTGTATTGTACAATACAATCATCAGGCATTCTAGAAAATAGTAATTATAAGAGAATGTATACAAAATGGTTTAGGTGGAATAATTATAAACAAATCCATTATAATCCATCAAACTTCCTGTGTAAAGTTCATCATGTGACTTTTTGCAGGGCTTTTAAATTCAGCTTTTAAATTTTTTTAAATAATTATTCATATTTATTCAAGTTTTCTTATTCACAAGGATACAATCCAGTATGAGACATTTTCTGAAATAAATCCATCCTTATGAAAAAATAACATAGTAGAATAACATGGTAAACATTCAAAACATGGTGTCCTCTAGTATTGAAAATAGTCTATTATGGTCTTCCTTTCTCCTACTGTATTCAAAGATGGGGAGGGGGGGTGGACGGAGGACTTCTTGTTTATTTTTTTTGTATTCTAGTTATGGCCAAGTTACATTTGTCTTAAGTCTAAACTTTCTCTAACAGGAGGGGCATAAGGAGGCTATAAATTTATCCCAATAAAATTGCATATTAAGGAAAAATTCTAATTTCTGTTTTTTATAGAACCCATATTTAATGTTTTTGAGCATACTCAGTTTTTATGGTAATTAACAATATCGTTTTATCAGTCCTAAAATCACACTTAAACTAGATCAATAAAATGCAATCATATTATAATTTCTTTTGCAAGATGTACCGATTCCACGGTTTCATCCTTACTTGTGGGATATTATCCTTCCTAACAGGAAGTGGCAAAGAGAGCACCCACAGCAGAGCTGTCTATATAGCTCCCCCCTTAACTCCACCCCCCAGTCATTCTCTTTGCCGGCTCTAAGCAGGAAGGGTAAAGTGAAAGAGGTGATACACTGTTAGTTTTTAATTTTTCTTCTAGCAAGAGTTTGTTATTTTTAAATGGTACCGGTGTGTACTATTTACTCTTAGGCAGGAGATGGATGAAGATTTCTGCCTAGAGGATGATGATCTTAGCATTTGTAACTAAGGTCCACTGCTGTTCCCACAGAAGCTGAGGAGTACAGGAAAACTTCAGTGTGAGGAACGGTTTCTTGCTATACAGCAATGAGGTATGTTCAGTCATTTTTTCTGGAGAGACTGTGATATTTCAGAAAGACTGACAGTATCCACATGAGGGTAAGGGTAAGCAGTAATCCTAGACTTATAGTGGCATTACTAAGTTTGCATAAAGGGCTAAACTTATGGTTGACACTCAGTTTGAATGATATTAACAAACGGTTGTTTGTTTCTGGGAGTGCTGTTAATAATCCTTTTAGGGACAACTGTATTGAGGGTACACTTGGCTTTTTGGGGTTTTTAGAACCCACATGGCTGTAAAAACGCTTGGTGTGTTTTTTGGAGGCCTTAGTAACATCGAGTGAGATGGGCGGGGCCTAATTTCGCGACTCAGTTGCACATTTTTATCTTGATAAGCAGCAAGCTACAACACCGGAGGGTCCTGGTGAACTTCTTGGGCCAAATCGAAGCTTTATCCCCACATTACCAATCCCTAAGGGCAGGTAGGCGCCACAGCAGAGCTGTGGCAAGGTGCTGACAGGGTTTTTGCCGGTTTTTGGCTCTTTGTCAATCCGGTTTCCATATTTGGGAGTTAATTGTTTAATTTGCTTGTGGTGCAATCTTACTAAAGCTTGTTGAATCTGCTGTAAACATTTCGAAAAATTTGAGGTGGTATTAAGCAATTTTGCAGTTTGTGTATGCCTTTTTTTCTCTTAAAGGCACAGTACCGTTTATTAAATTGTTTTTTTTTTCCCTGAATAAAGTGTTTTCCAAGTTTGCTTGTCTCATTACTAGCCTGTTCAACATGTCTGACATTGAGGAAACTCCTTGCTCAATATGTTTAGAAGCCATTGTGGAACCCCTTCTTAGAATGTGTCCCACATGTACGGATATGTCTATAAATTGCAAACAGCATATTTTGACTTATAAAAGTTTGGCACTGGATGATTCTCAGACAGAAGGAAATCAGGTTGTGTCACAACCAGTAACGCCCGCACAAGTGACGCCAAGTACCTCTAGTGCGTCTAATTCTTTCACCTTCCAAGATATGGCCACACTTATGAATTCTACCCTCAGAGGTTTTATCTAAACTGCCTGGGTTGCAAGGGAAGCGCAGTAGCTCTGGGTTAAGAACAAATGCTGAGCCTTCTGACGCTTTAGTAGCCGTATCCGATGTATCCTCACAATGTTCTGAGGTAGGGATGAGGGATTTGCTGTCTGAGGGAGAGATTTCTGATTCAGGAAAGATGTTCCCTCAGACAGATTCAGATATGACGGCATTTAAATTTAAGCTAGAACACCTCCGCTTTATTGCTCAGGGAGGTTTTAGCGACTCTGGATGATTGTGACCCTATTGTAGTTCCAGAGAAATTGTGTAAAATGGACAAATATTTAGAGGTTCCTGTCTACACTGATGTTTTTCCGGTCCCTAAGAGGATTTCGGACATTGTTACTAAGGAGTGGGATAGACCAGGTATTCCGTTCGCTTCCCCTCCTATTTTTAAGAAGATGTTTCCCATATCCGACACCATGCGGGACTCGTGGGAGACGGTCCCTAAGGTGGAGGGAGCTATTTCTACTCTGGCTAAGCGTACAACTATACCTATTGAGGACAGTTGTGCTTTCAAAGATCCTATGGATAAAAAAATTAGAGGGTCTCCTAAAGAAAATTTTTGTTCATCAGGGTTTTCTTCTCCAGCCTATAGCGTGCATTGTTCCTGTAACCACTGCAGCTGCCTTTTGGTTCGAGGCTCTGGAAGAGGCTCTTCAGGTGGAGACCCCATTAGATGATATTCTGGATAGAATTAGGGCTCTTAAGCTAGCTAATTCTTTCATTACAGACGCCGCTTTTCATCTGGCTAAATTAGCGGCAAAGAATTCAGGTTTTGCCATATCCCTTTCAAGGGTAAGACCCTATTCGGGCCTGAACTGAAAGAGATCATTTCAGATATCACTGGAGGGAACGGTCATGCCCTCCCGCAGGATAAGTCAAATAAGATGAGGACCAAACAAAATAATTTTCGTTCCTTTCGAAACTTCAAGGGTGGTCCCGCTTCGTCTTCCCCTGCTGCAAGGCAAGAGGGGAACTTTGCTCAATCCAAGCCAGTCTGGAGACCTAACCAGGCTTGGAACAAGGGTAAACAGGCCAAGAAGCCTGCCACCAAGACAGCATGAAGGGGTAGCCCCCGATCCGGGACCGGATCTAGTAGGGGGCAGACTCTCTCTCTTTGCTCAGGCTTGGGCAAGAGACGTTCCGGACTCCTGGGCTGTAGAAATCGTAACCCAAGGGTATCTTCTAGATTTCAAAGATTCTCCTCCAAGGGGGAGATTCCATCTTTCTCAATTGTCTGTAAATCAGACCAAAAGAGGCGTTCTTACGCTGTGTAGAAGATTTACCATGGGAGTGATCTGCCCAGTTCCGAAAACAGAACAGGGGCAGGGGTTCTACTCCAATCTGTGGTTCCCAAAAAAGAGGGAACCTTCAGACCAATCCTAGATCTCAAGATCCTAAACCAATTCCTCAAAGTCCCATCCTTCAAGATGGAGACCATTTGGACTATTTTACCAATGATCCAGGAGGGTCAATATATGACCACCGTGGGCTTAAAGAATGCGTATCTACACATTCCTATCCACAAAGATCATCACCAATTCCTCAGGTTTGTCATTCTGGACAAGCATTACCAGTTTGTGGCTCTTCCCTTCGGGTTGGCCACGGCGCCAAGAATTTTCACAAAGGTGCTAGGGTCCCTTCTGGCGGTCCTAAGGCCGCGGGGCATAGCAGTGGTGCCTTATCTAGACGACATCCTAATTCAAGCGTCGACTTTCCAACTAGCCAAGTCTCACACAGACTTCGTGTTGGCCTATCTAAGATCTCATGGGTGGAAGGTGAACGTAATAAAGAGTTCTCTTTCCCCTCTCACAAGAGTTTCATTCCTAGGGACTCTGATAGACTCGGTGGACATGAAAATATTTCTGACGGAGGTCAGGAAATCAAAGATTTTGTCCACCTGCCGAGCTCTTCATTCCATTCCTCGGCCGTCAGTGGCTCAGTGTATGGAGGTAATCGGACTAATGGTAGCAGCAATGGACGTAGTTCCGTATGCTCGCTTACATCTCAGACCACTGCAACTATGCATGCTCAGACAGTGGAATGGGAATTATGCAGATTTATCTCCTCAGATAAATCTGGATCAGGAGACCAGAGATTCTCTTCTTTGGTGGTTGTCACAGGATCACCTGTCCCAGGGAATGTGTTTCCGCAGGCCAGCGTGGGTTACAGTGACGGACGCCAGCCTACTGGGCTGGGGTGCAGTCTGGAATTCCCTGAAAGCACAGGGTTTGTGGATTCAGGAGGAGGCCCTCCTACCGATAAATATTCTGGAATTAAGAGCGATATTCAATGTTCTTCAGGCGTGGCCTCAGCTGGCTTCTGCCAGATTCATCAGATTTCAGTCGGACAACATCACGACTGTGGCTTATATCAATCATCAGGGGGGAACAAGTAGTTCCTTAGCGATGATAGAAGTTTCCAGAATAATCCAATGGGCAGAGACTCACTCTTGCCATCTATCAGCGATCTATATCCCAGGGGTAGAGAACTGGGAGGCAGATTTTCTAAGTCGTCAGACTTTTCATCCGGGGGTGTTTGCTCAACTGGTTCAGCTATGGGGCACACCAGAATTGGATCTGATGGCGTCTCGTCAGAACGCCAAACTTCCTCGTTACGGGTCCAGGTCAAGGGATCCTCAGGCAGTACTGATAGATGCTCTAGCAGTACCCTGGTCGTTCAACCTGGCTTATGTGTTTCCACCATTCCCTCTCCTTCCGCGTCTGATTGCCAGAATCAAACAGGAGAGAGCTTTGGTGATTTTGATAGCATTTTATACGTGGCCACGCAGGACTTGGTATGCAGACCTAGTGGACATGTCATCTCTGCCACCATGAACTCTGCCACTGAGACAGGACCTTTTTATTCAAGGTCCGTTCAAGCATCCAAATCTAATTTCTCTGCAACTGACTGCTTGGAGATTGAACGCTTGATTTTATCAAAGCAGGGTTTCTCCGAGTCGGTCATAGATACCTTGATTCAGACTTGAAAGCCTGTCACCAGGAAAATCTATCATAAGATATGGCGTAAATATCTTTTTTGGTGCGAATCCAAAGGTTACTCATGGAGTAAGATCAGGATTCCTAGGATTTTGTCTTTTCTCCAAGAGGGATTGGAGAAAGGATTGTCAGCTAGTTCCTTAAAAGGGCAGATATCTGCTTTGTCTATTCTATTGCACAAGCGTCTGGCAGATGTCCCAGACGTTCAGGCTTTAGTTAGAATCAAGCCTGTTTTTAAACCTGTTGCTCCGCCATGGAGTCTGAATTTAGTTCTTAAGGTTTTTCAGGAGGTTCCGTTTGAACCCATACATTCCATAGATATTAAGCTTCTATCTTGGAAAGTTCTGTTTCTAGTTGCTATCTCTTCAGCTCGAAGAGTTTCTGAACTATCTGCTTTACGATGTGACTCGCCTTATCTTGTTTTCCATGCTGATAAGGTGGTTTTGCGTACCAAGCCTGGGTTCCTCCCTAAGGTTGTTTCTAACAGGAATATCAATCAGGAAATTGCTGTTCCTTCTCTGTGTCCTAATCCTTCTTCTATGAAGGAACGTCTGTTGCACAACTTGAACGTGGTTCGTGCTTTGAAGTTTTATTTGCAGGCAACCAAAGATTTTCGTCAAACATCTTCTTTGTTTGTTGTCTATTCTGGAAAGTGTAGAGGTCAAAAGGCTACGGCTACCTCTCTTTCCTTTTGGCTGAAAAGCATCATCCGTTTGGCTTATGAGACTGCTGAACAGCAGCCTCCTGAAAGAATTACAGCTCACTCTACTAGAGCGGTGGCTTCCACATGGGCTTTTAAAAATGATGCTTCTGTTGAACAAATTTGTAAGGCTGCGACTTGGTCTTCGCTTCATACCTTTTCCAAATTTTATACTTTTGCTTCTTCGGAGGCTATTTTTGGGAGATTTTGCAAGCAGTGGTGCCTTCCGTTTAGGTTCCTGTCTTGTCCCTCCCTTCATCCGTGTCATAAAGCTTTGGTATTGGTATCCCACAAGTAAGGATGAAACCGTGGACTCGGTACATCTTGCAAAAGAAAACAAAATTTATGCTTACCTGATAAATTTCTTTCTTTTGCGATGTACCGAGTCCACGGCCCGCCCTGTCTATTCAAGACAGATAGTATTTTTTATTGAAAACTTCAGTCACCTCTGCACCTTATAGTTTCTCCTTTTTCTTCCTTGGCCTTCGGTCGAATGACTGGGGGGTAGAGTTAAGGAGGGAGCTATATAGACGGCTCTGCTGTGGGTGCTCTCTTTGCCACTTCCTGTTAGGTAGGATAATATCCCACAAGTAAGGATGAAACCGTGGACTCGGTACATCGCAAAAGAAAGAAATTTATCAGGTAAGCATAAATTTAGTGGGTTTTTTTTGCAATTATGTGTTTGGAAATTCAAAATGTTATGAAGTGATATTAATGATTAAGTGAAACAGCCTTCATTTAAATGCATTAATCAGCCATCATCAATATGAACTAACTTAACTTGTGTTTTATTTTATTTTTTCCTTTTGACTGTCTATATTTTGATTCCTGAAGATTTCTAAAAAATCTTTAGGAAAGTCTCCTTGAAATGTCTGAAATCACGCCTATTACTTATACATTTTCATTTGTTTTCATTTTATTTCTTCTTTTTTTTTTTTGTAACTAGATAATACTGTTATATTATTTACTGTAACTAGATAATACTGTTATATTATGTACTAAGTTGAATGGCAGTTCTTTTAACTTTAAACCACACCTCATCCAAGCTGACAGAAAATGTTTTTATAGTGTTATTTTGATTGATTGTAACATGGCCCTAGTCTGATACTAGTTTGTAATGGTTTTTGATACTCACAGGGTAGCCATCTGTATACATTATAATTGCTTATATGCTTTTTATGGAGATGGATCTGGGTGGTATGACATTTTGGTAACGGCTGACAGAGATGATAATCTGTGACGTGTGGAAGTAATTTAACTTTCAGTTGTTTTGTACTCTAGAATATTGATCAAGCATACTAATAAAAATCTGTATGTGTATAATAGCAATACATATGATTTATTTAGATTCCTATTTAAAAGCATGCAATCAAATCCATTTAGCAATCACTTGCTTCTACATTTATTCACCCTGTACAGGCTGCTGTTAAAGTACATGTAGGTTTTGTTCTGTATTTTATGCTTTCTTTTTTTGGAATTGTTAAACTTATCCAAGGCGGTGATATTTGTCATTTCTTGCAGCTGGTAAACTAAGCATAGACGACTTGAACTCTCTCATCGCCCATGCTCACCGGCGTATCGACCAGCTACACAAACAACTGGCAGATTACAGAGTGCGCGAACAGCAGCACATTGAAGCAGCCTTAGAGAACCAGAAGCTGGAGGATAAAAAAGCTCTAGAATCTGCAGTTACCAAGGCTCTAGAGCACTACCGAGCCGAGATCAAACTGGATCAGGACAAAAAGGTGATGCAAATAAACTGCTCTGTATGGAGAACTACACTGATTTTACAACTACACAGAATTCTAATTTCAAAGATGGGTGACTTAAAGGAACATTCTAACTCAAAGATAAAATGCTTTTGTTATTTTCCAACTAGTGTTTCTTGCTAACTGTGTTTTAAGCTAAAGGAACAGTCTACACCAGTGGTCTCAAAGTACAGGCCCCAGGGCCAAATGCGGCCCTCAAGATAGTTTTATCTGGCCCTTCCTTGTTTAATAGGTAAACCATTAATTTGGGCTGTCAATTTTTTTTAAAGTTCTAAGAATTGTAACTAGTTGATATTCTCTATATAGGCACTCACAAGACAAATATATAAAGACAAAGCATCTAGTGTAGACTCCCACCACGCACTGCGTTGGGTAAATATCACTTTATATTGCTATACAGTTCCAAGATGATCACTTCACTTGGTACTCTCACAAGATACATATACAACTGTGTATGTCTATTGTGGGCTACAACTCCCGCTATTTACTACTACTTGGATAAATGTCACTTCCATTTCCTAGTATATCCAGTTTCGGAGCACTCACTCAGTTCAAGCGGCCCCCATGGGAGAAGAACACTTGACCAGTGGCCCCCAGATACTTTGCGTTTGATACCCCTGGTCTACACAACTTAATTATTTACTTTGTCCCAAAGATTCCCAAATGACAGTCCTCCTGCAACATTTTTAATTTTGAAGTTGAGACCGCATTAGAATACTTTTTTTCTTTTTTACCGTTATGGAATTTATAATGGCTCGGCCCCTAAACTCCTATGCATGACATAATTACTTCTCTGTTTTCAGCAGTTGCATTATCTGCCCTACTGGCAAATAATGTTTAGGAATCATTCATTGTGGTTTGCGCATGCCAACACCACGCAATTTAGAAAGCCATAATGTTTGCACAACTTACATTATTTTCGCTGGATAGTTTATTGTGGAGCACAGTGGTCTCATAGTGATGTCAAAACGTCAGAGTGCCGTACACCTTTTGTGAGGGGTTGCCTGTTTGAAACCTTTGAGAAATGAGTAGTTTATAACTTTGTTTTCTTCTCATTTGACCACGTTTGCTGCAGAAGATTGATGAGGCATAGAGATGTGTTGCTTAGTTTTAAGGGAACTATATGAACAGCAGCATTAGTTTATTAAAGCTTAACGGATTACACTTCACTTATATTTTTTTAATGATTTCATTACAACCTCACTGTATAAAAACTTATTGTAAGGAATTAATTTTAAAGTCCATGTCTGTCGATTTGTTCATAGCAGATATGAATTTGGAAAACAGTTGTGTTCACACTGCAATGAAGTGTTTACTGAGAGAGATTCTTAGAAACCGTAAAGATGTGTAATGTTTGATAGCTTGTACAGAATGAAATCATTAAAAAAATAAGTGAAGTGAAATCAGTTAAGCTTTAATAAACTAATACTGCGCATATATTTCCCTCAAACCAACGCAACACATCTCTATACCTCATCGATCTTTTGCAGCAAACGAAAATGAGAGGAAAGCTATAACTACTCACCACTAAAACACCATGGGACGTTTCCAACAAGCAGAAGAAGCACACATTCTTCCCCTGCTCTTCCGGTTCTGGTTGACACAGGATTATGCCACTGATCATGTGCAATCACTGACACGTGACATCACAGCGCATCGCACCCACAAGTTGAATGAGGGGGGAAATAAAAGCCCTATATGGAAGGAGGTACCCAAATTTATTTTTTTTGCTAAGCGGTGACGTTTTAACCTCTTAGCCAATAGCCGTTCGGTAAATCCGGTTTTGGCGCCCATGGGAGCAGGATTTACCGCACAGCTATTTGCTAAAAGGTGAAAACGTCACCTCTTAGCAAAATGTTGTTTTGCCGTAGGCTGCTGTAGCAGCTAAGAACAGCGAACAGTTGAAACGAATAAAGGAACTTTCTGCATGAAGTATCTTATACTTCATGAATGAAAGTGCCCTTTATTTGTTTTAACAGTCAACCATAGCGTTTCAAAAACGCTATGGTTGACTTTCACTTTAAGTGATTAACCCCTAGACGACGTTAGGATGTTCCATGCAGTCCTGAAAACACTGTGTCCTAACGCATGCTTCCCCCTTTAATACTTAGCCTCTTGGATCCAACGCAGGGACTTGCCTAGTAACGTAGGAAGTACCCCAGGAGCCAATCGGCACCTTTGGAGTGACGTGATCGCAGATACACGTAATCACTGATACCATGTGACAGCCTGTCTTCCTCTCTCTTCAGTGTGTGTGCTCCGAGGCGAGACAGGCAGAGAAATCACTGCTACAAAGTGTCCCACACAGTTCTATACATCTCTCTAACAAAAATTGGGGGTGGAAGTGGGAATTGATTTAAGTGGGTTGATGGAATTAGTGTTAGAAGTTTTAAAAAAATAAATAACCCTTTAAGTGCTTTTTAGATCAATGTGTCAAATTTCCACGCATGAAGACTGAAATGGGCAGGCCCCATATTTGGCCCTGTGACTTTCTATAACCCCATAAAACCTGTACATGGGGATATTGCTGTATTCCTGGGACAATGCACAATACAAATATGGGTGGTTTTATGGCACTAAAGCATATCAGGATTATGATATTCTCACAAAAAAATTGTGTGTGTCTTTGGAAAAATACAATTTGTTAAATTCTGTGTTACAGGCTGAAGAAATCAGGGATGTGATGGAAGCTGAAATGAGAACCCAACTGCGCAGACAAGCGGCTGCTCACACAGACCACCTGCGTGATGTCCTAAATGTGCAGGATCAAGAACTGAAGGCAGAATTCCAGCAAGTAAGGGCTCTGTTATATTGCATTCACAGTGCAGTTTGTATTTAATAACTGTTCCGTTTCATAAAAATATAGTTACATTTTTTAGCAGTTTTTTATTTCACTTTTACTTATTTTTTTACTTTATACCAATTAACTTAACAAATTTGAAAGAAATGATGTTCTAGTGTTTTACCACAAAAAAGAGCACTTTTTTTTTAGAGAATAGACATAGGTGTGGGGATGTTATCAGCAGTGAGATTTCTGAGTTAGAAGATTTATATTAAAGTAGTAAATAAGATTTTTAAGTGTTGGGAAGCAATCCATGAAGTGATAAACTCTATTTCTCTTGCAAGGTGTATCCAGTCCACGGATTCATCCTTACTTGTGGGATATTCTCATTCCCTACAGGAAGGGGCAAAGAGAGCACACAGCAGAGCTGTCCATATAGCTCCCCCTCAGGCTCCGCCCCCCCAGTCATTCTCTTTGCCGCTCTAACAAGTAGCATCTCCACGGGAGGGTAAAGTGAATGTGGTGTTAGATTTGTAGTTTTTATTTCTTCAATCAAGAGTTTGTTATTTTTAAAATAGTGCCGGTTTGTACTATTTACTCTGTGGCAGAAAGTGATGAAGATTTCTGCTGAGAGGAAAACAATTTTAGCATGTTGTAACTAAAATCCATTGCTGTTCCCACACAGGACTGATGAGTACCAGAAAACTTCAGTTGGGGGGGAACAGTTTGCAGGCTTAACTGCTATAAGGTATGTTCAGTCATTTTTTTCTAGTCAAGACTTAGTAATGCTAGAAGACTGACAAGAATCCCCATGTGGGGAAGGTAAGCCATATTCTGAGACTTAGTATAGAAGGAAGGCTTATTTAAAAGGGCTCAAAACACTGGTGGACACTGTTAAGGGGCAATCGATTATTTTATAACAAAAATCTGATCTTTTTACAAGCTTTTATTACATTTGGAACGTTTTATGGGGTTTATTCCACATGGCATATATTTAGACACCTATTTAGGCTTGTGAAGGCCCCACAACTCCAGAGTGGAGAGGGAGGGGGCCTAAATTTCGCACCTCAATTGCGCAGTTGTTATTGCAGACAGCTTCATGCAGCTTCACGTGGAGGGTCCAAAGATTACGTGAGGACTTCATAGAGGCTTATTTTCGATCAAAACTAATCCCCAAGGAAGGTAGGGCCACAGCAGATTGCTGTGGCATGGTGCTGTAGTTTGCTAACCGGTTGCCAGCTTTACTTTGCTCCGGTTTGGCCATTAAGGAGTTAATTGACTTGAAATTCACTGTGCAATCATTTCAAAGCATTAGGATCATATGGTGAAAATTTCATAAAGATTGTGTTATTTCTCTTGTAAGGTGTATCCAGTCCACGGATCATCCATTATTTGTGGGATATTCTCCTTCCCAACAGGAAGTTGCAAGAAGACACCCACAGCAGAGCTGCTATATAGCTCCTCCCCTAACTGCCATATCCAGTCATTCTCTTGCAACTCTCAACAAAGAGGGAGGTAGTAAGAGGAGAGTGGTAAAATATAGTTAGTTTTTTCTTCAATCAAAAGTTTATTTTCAAATAGTACCGCAGTTGTACTATTTTATCTCAGGCAGTATTTAGAAGAAGAATCTGCCTGCGTTTTCTATGATCTTGGCAGCTTGTAACTAAGATCCACTGCTGTTCTCACATATATCTGAGGAGTGAGGTAACTTCAGAGGGAGAATGGCGTGCAGGTTATCCTGTTATGAGGTATGTGCAGTTTTAAGTTTTTCTAGGGACTAGAAAATGCTGCTGATACCGGATTAATGTAAGTTAAAGGGACAGTCTAGGCCAAAATAAACTTTCATGATTCAGATAGGGCATGTAATTTTAAACAATTTTCCAATTTACTTTTATCACCAATTTTGCTTTGTTCTCTTGGTATTCTTAGTTGAAAGCTTAGCCTAGGAGGTTCATATGCTAATTTCTTAGACCTTGAAGCCCGCCTCTTTCAGATTGCATTTTAACAGTTTTTCACCACTAGAGGGTGTTAGTTCACATATTTCATATAGATAACACTGTGCTTGTGCACGTGAAGTAATCTGGGAGCAGGCACTGATTGGCTAGACTGCAAGTCTGTCAAAAGAACTGAAAAAAGGGGCAGTTTGCAGAGGCTTAGATACACGATGATCACAGAGGTTAAAAGTATATTATTATAACTGTGTTGGTTATGCAAAACTGGGAAATGGGTAATAAAGGGATTATCTATCTTTTAAAACAATAAAAAGTCTGGTGTAGACTGTCCCTTTAAGCCTAAATACAGTGATTTAATAGCGACTTGTATCAGGCTTACTATAAGAGATATATACTCTTATAAAATGGCAATATAAAACGTTTGCTGGCATGTTTAATCGTTTTTATATATGCTCTGGTGATAAAACTTTATTGGGGCTTAGTTTTTTCAACATGGCTGGCTTGATTTTTGCCTAGAAACAGTTTCCTGAGGCTTTCCACTGTTGTAGTATGAGTGGGAGGGGCCTATTTTAGCGCTTTTTTGCGCAGTTAAAATTACAGACAGAGACATTCAGCTTCCCTCAGCAGTCCCCTGCATGCTATAGGACATCTCTGAAGGGCTCTAAAGGCTTCAAAAGTCGTTTATTGAGGAAGGTAGGGCCACAGTAGAGCTGTGGCAGTTGTTGTGACTGTTAAAAAAACGTTTATTCCGTTTTTTTGATCCATTTTTTGCATTAAGGGGTTAATCATCCATTTGCAAGTGGGTGCAATGCTCTGCTAACCTATTACATACACTGTAAAAATGTCGTTTGATTTACTGCCTTTTTTCACTGTTTTTCAAATTTTGACAAAATTTGTTTCTCTTAAAGGCACAGTACCGTTTTTTATATATGCTTGTTAACTTGATTTAAAGTGTTTTCCAAGCGTGTTGGTCTCATTGCTAGTCTGTATAAACATGTCTGACATAGAGGAAACTCCTTGTTCATTATGTTTAAAAGCCATGGTGGAACCCCATATGAGAATGTGTACTAAATGTATTGATTTCACTTTAAACAATAAAGATCAGCTTTTGTCTTTAAAAAAAATTATCACCAGAGTATTCTGACGAGGGGGAAGTTATGCCGACTAACTCTCCCCACGTGTCAGACCCTTTGACTCCCGCTCAAGGGACTCACGCTCAAATGGCGCCAAGTACATCAAGGACTTTACAAGACATGGCGGCAGTCATGGATAATACACTGTCAGCGGTATTAGCCAGGCTGCCTGAATTTAGAGGAAAGCGAGATAGCTCTGGTGTTAGGCGTAATACAGAGCATACAGACGCTTTAAGGTCTATGTCTGATACTGCCTCACAATATGCAGAAGCTGAGGAAGGAGAGCTTCAGTCTGTGGGTGATATCTCTGACTCGGGGAAACCTGATTCTGATATTTCTACTTTTAAATTTAAGCTTGAGAACCTCTGTGTACTGCTTAGGGAGGTTTTAGCTGCTCTGAATGACTGTGACACAATTGCAGTGCCAGAGAAATTGTGTAGACTGGATAAATACTTTGCAGTGCCGGTGTGTAATGAGGTTTTTCCAATACCTAAAAGGTTTACAGAAATTATTAATAAAGAGTGGGATAGACCCGGTGTGCCGTTTTCCCCCCCTCCTATTTATAGAAAAATGTTTCCCATAGACGCCACCACACAGGACTTATGGCAGACGGTCCCTAAGGTGGAGGGAGCAGTTTCTACTTTAGCAAAGCGTACTATTATCCCTGTCGAGGACAGTTGTGCTTTTTCAGATCCTATGGATAAAAAATTTGAGGGTTACCTTAAGAAAATGTTTATTCAACAAGGTTTTATCCTGCAGCCCCTTGCATGCATTGCTCCTGTCACTGCTGCTGCGGCGTTTTGGTTTGAGTCTCTGGAAGAGGCTTTACAGGCAACGACTCCATTGGATGACATACTTAACAAGCTTAGAGCACTTAAGCTAGCTAATTCTTTTGTTTCTGATGCCATTGTTCATTTGACTAAACTAACGCCTAAGAATTCTGGATTTGCCATCCAGGCGCGCAGGGCGCTATGGCTTAAATCTTGGTCAGCTGACGTGACTTCAAAGTCTAAACTACTTAACATTCCCTTCAAGGGACAGACCCTATTTGGGCCTGGTTTGAAGGAAATTATTGCTGACATTACTGGAGGTAAAGGTCATGCCCTTCCTCAGGACAGGTCCAAATCAAGGGCCAAACAGTCTAATTTTCGTGCCTTTCGAAACTTCAAGGCAAGTGCAGCATCAACTTCCTCTGCTACAAAACAAGAGGGAACTTTTGCTCAGTCCAAGAAGGCCTGGAAACCTAACCAGTCCTGGAACAAAGGCAAGCGGGCCAAAAAGCCTGCTGCTGCCTCTTAAGACAGCATGAAGGAACGGCCCCCTATCCGGTAACGGATCTAGTAGGGGGCAGACTTTCTCTCTTCGCCCAGGCGTGGGCAAGAGATGTTCAGGATCACTGGGCGTTGGAGATTATATCTCACAAGGGAGATTTCACCTTTCACGATTATCTGTGAACCAGATAAAGAAAGAGGCATTCTTACACTGTGTGCAAGACCTTCTAGTTATGGGAGTGATCCATCCAGTTCCAAAGGAGGAACAGGGACAGGGTTTTAACTCAAATCTGTTTGTGGTTCCCAAAAAAGAGGGAACCTTCAGACCAATCTTGGATCTAAAGATCTTAAACAAATTCCTCAGTTCCATCATTCAAAATGGAAACTATTCGGACCATCCTACCTATGATCCAGGAGGGTCAATATATGACTACCGTGGATTTAAAGGATGCTTACCTTCACATTCCGATACACAAAGATCATCATCGGTTCCTAAGGTTTGCCTTTCTGGACAGGCATTACCAGTTTGTGGCTCTTCCCTTCGGGTTAGCTACAGCCCCAAGAATTTTTACAAAGGTTCTGGGGTCGCTTCTGGCGGTCCTAAGGCTGCAGGGCATAGCAGTGGCCCCTTATCTAGACGACATCCTGATACAGGCGTCAAACTTCCAAATTGCCAAGTCCCATACGGACATAGTTCTGGCATTTCTGAGGTCGCATGGGTGGAAAGTGAACAAGGAAAAGAGTTCTCGGTCCCCACTCACAAGAGTCTCCTTCCTAGGGACTCTGATAGATTCTGTAGAAATGAAAATTTACCTGACTGAGTCCAGGTTATCAAAACTTCTAAATTCTTGCCGTGTTCTCCATTCTATTCCGCGCCCTTCGGTGGCTCAGTGCATGGAAGTAATCGGCTTAATGGTAGCGACAATGGACATAGTACCGTTTGCGCGCCTACATCTCAGACCGCTGCAACTATGCATGCTCAGTCAGTGGAATGGGGTTTACACAGATTTGTCCCCTCTACTAAATCTGGATCAAGAGACCAGAGATTCTCTCCTCTGGTGGCTATCTCGGGATCCATCTGTCCAAAGGTATGACCTTTCGCAGGCCAATTTGGACAATTATAACGACAGATGCCAGCCTTCTAGGTTGGGGTGCAGTCTGGAACTCCCTGAAGGCTCAGGGATCGTGGACTCAGGAGGAGAAACTCCTCCCAATAAATATTCTGGAATTGAGTGCAATATTCAATGCTCTTCAAGCTTGGCCTCAGTTAACAACCCTGAGGTTCATCAGATTTCAGTCGGACAACATCACGACTGTGGCTTACATCAACCATCAAGGGGGAACAAGGAGTTCCCTAGCGATGTTAGAAGTCTCCAAAATAATTCGCTGGGCAAAGAGACACTCTTGCCACCTATCAGCGATCCATATCCCAGGTGTAGAGAACTGGGAGGCGGATTTTCTAAGTCATCAGACTTTTCATCCGGGGGAGTGGGAACTCCATCCGGAGGTGTTTGCTCAATTGATTCATCGTTGGAGCAAACCAGAACTGGATCTCATGGCGTCTCGCCTGAACGCCAAGCTTCCTTATTACGGATCCAGGTCCAGGGACCCGGAAGCGACGCTGATAGATGCTCTAGCAGCGCCTTGGTCTTTCAACCTGGCTTACGTGTTTCCACCGTTTCCTCTGCTCCCTCGACTGATTGCCAAAATCAAGCAGGAGAGAGCATCGGTGATCTTGATAGCGCCTGCGTGGCCACGCAGGACCTGGTATGCAGACCTAGTGGACATGTCATCCTTTCCACCTTGGACTCTGCCTTTGAGACGAGACCTTCTACTACAAGGTCCTTTCAATCATCCAAATCTAATTTCTCGGAGACTGACTGCCTGGAGATTGAACGCTTGATTTTATCAAAGCGTGGCTTCTCAAAGTCAGTCATTGATACCTTAATACAGGCACGAAAGCCTGTCACCAGGAAAATCTACCATAAGATATGGCGTAAATATCTTTATTGGTGTGAATCCAAAAGTTACTCATGGAGTAAGGTTAGGATTCCCAGGATATTATCTTTTCTCCAAGAGGGTTTGGAAAAAGGATTATCAGCTAGTTCTTTGAAGGGACAGATTTCTGCTCTGTCTATTCTTTTGCACAAGTGTCTGGCGGATGTTCTAGACGTTCAGGCGTTTTGTCAGGCGTTGGTTAGAATCAAGCCTGTGTTTAAACCTGTTGCTCCCCCATGGAGCTTAATTTTGGTTCTTAAAGTTCTTCAAGGGGTTCCGTTTGAACCTCTTCATTCCATAGATATCAAACTTTTATCTTGGAAAGTTCTTTTTTTGATGGCTATTTCCTCGGCTCGTAGAGTCTCTGAGTTATCTGCTTTACAATGTGATTCTCCTTATCTGATCTTCCATACAGATAAGGTAGTTCTGCGTACAAAACCTGGGTTTTTGCCTAAGGTGGTATCTACTAAGAATATCAATCAAGAGATTGTTGTTCCATCATTGTGTCCTAATCCTTCTTCAAAGAAGGAACGTCTTTTACATAATCTGGACGTGGTTCGTGCTTTAAAGTTTTACTTACAAGCTACTAAAGATTTTCGTCAAACATCTGCTTTGTTTTTGGTTTACTCTGGACAGAGGAGAGGTCAAAAGGCTTCGGCAACCTCTCTTTCCTTTTGGCTAAGAAGCATAATCCGCTTAGCCTATGAGACTGCTGGACAGCAGCCTCCTGAAAGGATTACAGCTCATTCTACTAGAGCTGTGGCTTCCACTTCGGCCTTTAAAAATGAGGCTTCTGTTGAACAGATTTGCAAGGCGGCAACTTGGTCTTCGCTTCATACTTTTTCCAAATTCTACAAATTTGATACTTTTGCTTCTTCTGAGGCTATTTTTGGGAGAAAGGTTTTACGGGCAGTGGTACCTTCCGTTTAAGTACCTGCCTTGTCCCTCCCTTCATCCGTGTACTTTAGCTTTGGTATTGGTATCCCACAAGTAATGGATGATCCGTGGACTGGATACACCTTACAAGAGAAAACACAATTTATGCTTACCTGATAAATTTATTTCTCTTGTGGTGTATCCAGTCCACGGCCCGCCCTGTCATTTTAAGGCAGGTCAAAATTTTAGATTAAACTACAGTCACCACTGCACCCTATGGTTTCTCCTTTCTCGGCTTGTTTCGGTCGAATGACTGGATATGGCCGTTAGGGGAGGAGCTATATAGCAGCTCTGCTGTGGGTGTGCTCTTGCAACTTCCTGTTGGGAAGGAGAATATCCCACAAGTAATGGATGATCCGTGGACTGGATACACCACAAGAGAAATACATTTATCAGGTAAGCATAAATTGTGTTTTTTTGAGACTTAGTAAAAAAGTGTGCCCTTTTTATTATTTAAAGGCACAGTACTGTTTTTTCTAAAATTTTATTTTTCTGTATTTGAGTGCTGTCTAAGTCTGTTTAACATGTCAGAGCCTTCAGATAGACGTTGTTCTATGTGTTTAATAGCCATGGCGGAACCCCCTTTACATTTGTGTTTAAAGCATTTTAAAGACCATGCAGTGACACTTAAAAATGTTGCACAAGATGATTCTTTAACGGAAGGTAATGAGGATAGTCCACCTTCCTCTCCCCATGTGTCGACACCAGTTATGCCCGCGCAAGTGATGCCTAGTACCTCTAGCGCATTGGCCCCTATTACAGTACAACAATTAGCAGCAGTCATGGATAATTCCCTTGCGGCTTTTCTATCCAAACTGCCAGTTTTTCCTAAAAAGCGTGATAGCTCAGTTTTAAGAACAGAGGATGAGCAATCAGAAGCTTTGGATGATTTATCAGTTGTACCCTCACAACACTCTGAAGTGGCAGTGAGGGATGTGCTGTCCGAGAGAGAAATTTCTGACACAGGAAAGGTTTCTCAGCGGGCAGAATCGGATTCCTTAGCGTTTAAATTTAAGCTGGAACACCTCCGCGTACTGCTTAAGGAGGTTTTAGCTAGGCTGGATGATTGCGACCCCATGGTGGTCCCAGAAAAATTGTGTAAAATGGACAAGTTTCTAGAAGTCCCTGTATACACTGATGCGTTTCCGATCCCGAAGAGGGTGGCGGATATTGTAACTAGAGAGTGGGAGAGACCAGGTGTACCTTTTGGTCCCCCCCCCCCCCCCCATCTTTAAGAAAATGTTCCCCATAACTGACCCCAGGCGGGACGCGTGGCAGACGGTCCCTAAGGTAGAGGGAGCAGTTTCAACACTAGCCAAGCGCACACCAATAGAAGACAGTTGTGCTTTCAAAGATCCTATGGATAAAAAATTAGAAAGTTTACTAAAGAAAATATTTGTTCAACAAGGTTTCCTTCTTCAACCGATTGCCTGCATTATTCCTGTAACTGCTGCAGCGGCTTTTTGGTTTGAGGCGCTGTAGGAGTCGCTCCAGAGGGAGACTTCATATGACGAAGTCATGAATAGAATTCATGCCCTAAAGCTGGCTAAAATTCTGGTTTTGCCATTATGGCGCGGAGAGCGCTTTGGCTCAAATCATGGTCGGCTGACGTGTCGTCCAAAACAAAATTACTAAATATTCCTTTCAAGGGGAAGACCCTTTTCGGCCCCGAGTTGAAAGAAATTATTTCGGATATCACTGGGGGAAAGGGCCATGCCCTCCCGCAAGATAGACCGTTTAAGGCTAAAAACAAGGCTAATTTTCGCTCCTTTCGCAACTTCAGGAGCGGCCCTGCTTCAACCTCTGCAAACGCAAAGCAAGTGGGTAACGCTTCACAGCCCAAAGCAACCTGGAAACCCTTGCAGGGCTGGAACAAAGGTAAACAGGCCAAGAAGCCTGCGGCTGCTACTAAGACAGCATGAAGGGGGCAGACTCTCTCTCTTTGCTCAGGCTTGGGCAAGAGATGTCCCAGATCCCTGGGCATTAGAAATCGTTGCTCATGGATATCTTCTAGAATTCAAGGACTCTCCTCCAAGGGGAAGGTTCCACATTTCTCGTTTGTTTTCAGACCAGACAAAGAAACAGGCGTTCTTACGCTGTGTAGAAGATCTACTAAAGATGGGA